>NW_027192204.1:619937-679904 GCF_041956535.1 Calcarisporiella thermophila
TTGGTGGGTGTCTTGTGAGGAAACGGGAGGGAGTTAGTCATTCTGACAGGAGAATATGACAGTAGTGAACTTGGGCATGTATTCTTGGGGAGGCTCTCTTTAGCAAGCGGCTATAGGGCTTACCTTATATTCGGCTTCTTCAAGAGGAAAAGGAGAGGGCGAGGAGAGAGAGAGAGAGAGAGACGGTGCAATAGAGGAGTGGTATCACGAGTTGAACGCGGTGAAGGAGTCGAGAGTGTCGAGACGAGAAGACTAGAGGGGAGTGCAGGCACTATTACTTAAATAGCATCCGACAAGAGTGCGTGCCGATAGCCTTGCGAGTTGGTTTGACGCCACGGCCCTGAGGAAAGATGCACCAGACTATTGGGGAGGTGGATCGTTCTTGAAAAAAAAAAAATAAAATAAAACAACAAACAAAAAACATTCCATAATCTTTCCTGAGGCAGCCCCTCCCGCTGATGCTCAGGGGGAGCGCCTGCATACATCCAGTCGTGATCAGTGGAACGGCCCGATCAACGCATGCCTCTTGGCGGGCGCGTCGCGAGCCGCACAGCTCCTTGGGCAAGGCCGCTAAGGATCACGGGCGGCGGCGGGAGAATGGGTTACGGCAAGAAGGGGGGGGGGATTCCAGATGAACCTTAAAGGCGGTGCCATGCTTTGTGAAATTAGGTTAATTTTCCAGTACCGGTTGCCTATGCTCGGATTTCCCCAGTCACCGGCTTAATCGAGCCCAACGTGCCTCATAGCGTCGAGATGCCCTTCAGCAGGCAGCCATTCTGCGAGCCTTGTTTCGCGTGGGGCGGCCTGCTGAAACGCGCTCTGATACTCCACCATATAGGGTATCTCCTAACCAATCTCCGCATCGGATAATGCGAGGAATTGGCGATGCTCGGTTGTTATGCACATGGGCTCGCAACAAGCTAGTGTATGCGAACCCCAGCGGGAAAAAAGCTAATAAGCATGGGAGCCGGTTTCCTTTCTGCGCATTGAGTTTTCCCAAGTGCCCGACATGCATATCCTGCGGGCAACTCGACCTCTCCTTCCAGTCTTGCACTCTCAAGCCGCTGGAAATATCAAAACCCCCTCGCGCTCCATCCTCCATTCGCTTCTAGCCTGGAGCCCAATCTTGGTTGCGGCGGCTTTTATCGCGTCCCTGATATATTACCAGCTGGTCCACCCCATGTGAATCCCTAGCATAGGACATTATGATGTCCTAATCGGCTAGCTCGCTATGTAATTGATTGCCGCCGAATATGGCGCTTTTGTCCTCTCTGTTTTCTCGTTGGATGCTATTGTCCAATACTCCACTATTTTAACTTCTCAGTCCACCTCCTCGCACATGATCATTCCCTTGCATTCCCATTTGCTAATACTACAGTTTCAATTGCTAGCAGTAGGAGTGCATCAATGCAATTGATAGAGGACGAATCCTTTACATGCACGATGAATGGCGGGCTTGAAGCTAGCATCGGACAAAATTGTAATAGCAACTCTTTCTACCTTCACAAGTTCTTTTGAATAGCCTTTGTAAGCCTTTCTAGTCCAATGCATATCGTATTGGATTGGAGTGGGAAGAGTAGTAGCTAGAGTATCTTTATTGCACTCTTTCGACCATCTCTATTAAAGTGTCAGTTCGTTTTCTCTCTAGTGGCATGCTGTATTATGTGCTGCCATTAGTGATTACCCCTCGTTTTTCGCTCTACCTAACGTCCGCTACTTCGCAAGAGGCTACAGAGCGGTGCCGGGCAGTCAGCCTTTCCCAAATGATCGGACAACTCTCTCTAAATGGGAAGTATTGGAGGTTGCAATAGTATATAGTGTGAAATATTCCAAGCATATCCCGGCAATCCAATCTATCAAGGTTATTTATCCATAAAGGACCAGAGAAGGTTGATTCTTAGAACAAGTTGCGGGATAGAAATCCCCGCCAGAACCAATGCAAGCGATCGGTGCGGGCGTGGTACACTGTGCTCAGTGAGCTCTTCTCATGGACCGGTGTCGGAGTATTTGCCATGTATAGAGTGACCATAGTCTTGCCTAATAATGAAATATTCACTGGCAAACTAATTCATTGCTCGGTCGAGAGAGGAAATCCCTTGGTATTACACAAATGACTACTACCTGAATCTAGTATTTGGACTGTGTGAGTGCTCAGCCAATCCGATTAGGTAGTTTTACATTCTACCCTTTCATTCCAACAATGCTACGTGTCTTCAAAGAATGAAATATGGCTACAAACTGCTTCTATTCATTTTTGGCCGATCCATCCTCTCAGTGGAGATTAGAGCACCTTGGGTTTATCGTAATATTGCCAGTTTTCAAGCGTCAATAGATCACATGGGGCTAGGTGAGATCCTGGTGTGCCAATGAAATTCAATTCCTAAACTAGGTCGTGGAAGAGAGAGACGCAAAAGTGAGAAAAGAGGGGAGAAAATGGAGAAATTCTCCTGTGAAGTCCTCTTTAGGCATGGGATGGGGTGGGAAATCCATTCCTGGCTCAATGGTAGAGGCATGTCGCGGCTGGTAGATCAGTGAGGACCTCTCTCGCTCTCCTGTATCCCTCCGCGTAACTCATGCGGTACTCTCCAAAATAAGGCCAGGATCGCCAGCAAACAGGTGTGTATAGAGTCCTGATCCAATATTTGCCCTTTGCAGGGAAAACGAATCACCGCACTAGAGCCACATCCGGTAGGAGTGGCTTCACGCATCTATTTCGTTATATATCCATATATGCAAGCACACCAGCGTTTCCATCCCCTCGCCAAGCGGCCCAGAATGTTTGGCCTCCGGCCTCCGTCTCCGCAGCCGTCCGCCCACTCTCCCGATTCAATCGGCCGCCGCCTTTCCGAGTCTGAACCCTGGCCGCTGTGCTGACGGTGGTGGGCTCACATATCCCACCGCGGCACTAATACATATCTTGCCGGATCATTTCCAAGTGGCCCAAATTCGTGCAAAAAATTCACGCTTTTCCAAGCCGCGTTGCGATTCGCTCGGAAAAAGGTCACACATTCTCTTCACACATTTATTTCCTCTTCGGCTTTTCCCTGTTAGATCAACGCAGCTCGCATCCATACCCTCGCTCTCCCGTCCTCCTCCTCCCTCCCCCATTCTCATCGCACTCTTTTGCATTGTTGTTGGCCCTCTAATCTCCGCATTCGCATCACGAGGGTGCATTCTTCCTCTCTCCTCTTTGAATTGCTGTGATTATCAAGAGAAGCGAGCAGTGGGCTTATGGCAACCCAATCGATCTCATTCATCAACAGAAAGAATTCAACCCTGACTCTCGCCCATCCATTTTCCACCGCCGCCCCGCTGCTCTCCACCGATTCTGCGCCCATGCCGCCTGCCGCTCAGCCCACCCCTCATCCGCAAACACTGGCCACATTCCCTTTTGTATTTGCTCTTCGCTACATCGCTCTTTTCTACACATATGTCTTTGGCCTTTTTCAATCAGGATCCAAATCGGTGCGGGATGCCCATGTGATTGATTTAGAGGATACTGAAGACGAATCTTCGGGGAAAACAAGCGCCTGTGCAACCGACCCCGCAGAGGAAATTGTCATGACTTCAACCGGGATCACCATGAAACCCACTGCACGGCGCCGTTTTGGAAACCCCAAAGGGGCCAAAGTACGTTTAGCGCCGGCTGGCAGTGGCGCAACCGAATCGGCCGCTTTTGCGGTCAAGTCCCCTGCTGCCTCAACCGAAACTGCTGCTTCCGCCACCGGTGCCCCCTCCGCCTCCTTTCCCTCCTCTGGCACCTCGCACACCTCCCCACCTACCGCATACTGGCGTCAAAAAACGCTGGTCCTTGATCTGGATGAGACGCTGATTCACTCCACTTCACGCGGCAGCTTCAAGGCGGATGCCCATCACGTTGAAGTGCTTGTCGACAACCACGCGTGCTTATACTATGTGTACAAGAGGCCCCACGTCGACTATTTCTTGCGCAAGGTGAGCGAATGGTACCGGGTGGTGGTGTATACCGCATCGATGGCCGAGTACGCAGACCCCGTCATTGACTGGCTTGATCCGCGCGGAAGCATTATTTCTGCACGATATTTTCGAAAAGTAAGCATCCTAACATGGCCTCTATGCTACTCCACTTTTGACTAACGGAGGGGAAAAAATACTTGTTTCTTTTTCGCACCATAGTCATGCATACAAGGTGACGATGGAAGTTATTTTAAGGACTTGACGATTATCGAGCCTGACCTCTCGAAAGTGTGCCTGGTGGATAACTCCCCCGCATCGTTTTGCTTAAATCAAGGTAGAGTAGAAGGATCCCTTTGACTATTCTTGGCAAGACCTCTATTCCTAACAACCCATGGCCTTGACATACTCTAGAAAACGGAATACCAATAGAAAGTTGGATCAACGATCCTAATGACGAGGCATTGCTCGACTTGCTCCCCTTTCTTGACGCACTACGCTTTACCGAGGATGTACGCTCCGTGCTCTCCTTGAGATTACTTGGAGTGGAGCAAAGTAAACCTGGGTGACCTAGGGGAGAGGATTGCGTTATTTTTATTTCCTGGTTCTTTTTTTTTTATTATTTTGAACGGTTGTAAGTGTCTATCTATTTCTATTCATTAAGTAATTTTTTCTTTCTTTTTTCTTTTTATCTCTCCTTCTTCTTCTATCGCCTCCTTCTCCTTCTCCTTCTCTTTATTATTTTTTTAATTGATATATTAAGATCATTCTTTGAATCCTCTTTCAGCTAAACTTTTACTTTATATATATATATATACGATGATCTCCTTTTCGATTCTTTTCTTGCCTTCACTTTTACTTTCTTTCTTCTGCTTTTTTCTGTATTATAAATTCTCTTTTCTTTTCTTTTGTGCTGAATTGATTTTATTTTCCTTAATGGATCGCTGGTATGCCTTTCGCTAGTCTTACAAACAGTTCCCATGATAGATCTTGAAAAACAGATGGAACGATTTTTTTATCGTATGACGTAATCAGCCACCATGTGCTGAGAAAAATCGAGTTTTTTTATTTATACATATGCGTTTTCTTAAACAATAGTGTTTTTAGCCTCGTCCATGAGAACGCATTGACAAAAAAATATTAAACATAAATTGGATGTTAATCTAACCATTTGCTTTAATAAAAAAATGTGGAATGATATAGATGATCACAGCGGAACCATCAATGGCGGGGTACATCTAAAAGGTTTAGCCAGTCGAAGACAGCAGCAACAGCTACAGCAACAACAACAGCAAAAGCAGCAGCAGCAGCAGCAGCAGCAGCAACAACAGCAACAACAGCAGCAACAACAGCAGCAACAACAACAACAACAACAACAACAGCAGCAGGCGCAAAATGACCAAAAGCAACCACAGCCGCAACAGGCGCATCATACGCAACAGATGCAACAAGGGCACCCAGCTCAGTCCATCCAACAATCTAATCAATCACCTCAATCATCCTGGCAACACGTTCCTCCTCCTTCGCTGCAGGTACAGCAAACCCCGCAGAATGCAGCCGTGTCAAATAGTGATCGTGTGGCAAAATTCAAGGCCATGCTCGAGAAACGGCGATCGGCCCTGCGGGCAGGAACAAAATCGGAATCTGGAACTCCTGACAATGCGGCTGGTGAAGAGAAGGTGACGGGTGCGCCATCATCAACAGTATCCACTCCTACACCGTCTTCGAATGCTGCTATGCCTAACTCTGTGGCTAACCCAGCAAATAACACTATCGCGCCTACGTTTGACGCTATACCTCCCTCCAAGCAGCCAGAACGGGTAGCTAGCCTACCCTATAATGGAGTGAAAATAGAACCGCAAGATTTCAGTGATCGACGTGAATTCCAGGACAATGATAAAAGAGGCGAGACACAAGGAAATGTTCGAGGCCCTTCATCCCTAGAAAAGCATGAATCTGTAATGATGACACCACCGACTTCATCTTTTTCATCCTCAACCCCCTCATCCAATATTCCAAGCGCTTCAGCCGTGCAACCCATGCCTGATGTAATGGCATCATCTGCAGCGCCTGCTACGCCTGCTACGCCTGCTATGCCTGCTGTACTCACAGCCCCTCCTGCATCTACCGCACTACCGATTGCTGCTGAAACTATGGATCCAGAATATGAATCACCAGGAACCGTTGACCATACACGGAATATCTTGCGTATGAGTATGGATCTCAAGGTGTTTGAAACCACGCTGGGCAAGTTGGTGCAGCAGTCGCGGGACGTGCAGGATAGAGACTCGGATCTCTCGGAACGCGCAAAACAGCTAGAGGCTGAGCTCAGAGCCATCCACACGACCCGGGCGAAATTAGAACATGAGAGACAGATGGTCGACGAAGACATTCGATTCTTTAGCCAGCTGATCAACGAAAGACGCATCGTTATGTCTGACATGCTGGAGCAGACCGGTATCGCTGCACAGAGCGTGACGAGTGGCGAGCTCCTTCTGGAATTGCTGAGCGAGCCGTCGACCGGAGACGGATACGGACGCGCTCCAGCGGCCGGCAAGAAAAAGAAGACCTCCAGATACTGCTACTCATACAACTTCGGCGACTCGTGTGAACGCGGGAAAGCATGTCCGGACCTCCACGCATGCTGCTTCTGCGCCAACCGACACCCCTCCGCTGCGTGCCGAGCAGTGTCGCTGGTCGCCAGTGAAGCAGAGGTCCCGAAGCCTCGTATCTCTCTGGACATCGCCCTTGAGGGGATGAACTGGATCCCCGTCGCCACCTCCGAGGTGCTCTCGCGGCTTCGTGCCGTCAGCCACCGGATCTCGCATACAGGGCGCCTGATTGCCGATCATGCCGACTTCGAGCATGTCACTCTGCCCGCCAAACACGTGCTGCTTCCGCGCACTGAACTCATTCGGAAGGCAGTGCGCGATTCTCCTCACTTTGATCCATGCTATTCCGCGCATATTTGTCAAGTTTGGAACGACGAGAAATTCAGAGGGGAAAACCACTCCACCGTCACCTGCCAATCGCAGCATATGTGCTGGCGTTGCTTCGAGAACACCCACCGGGCGTTCGATTGCCCCTACGCTGTTTCAGGTATTTAATATCAATTTTTTCATATTCAACTTGAGATGTTCTTTTCAGGTTTGAATTGGTAAAAAGATAAACGTGTTTACTCCTTATGCTTCTTTCTTTTTCCCCCTCCCCCTTCCTCTCCTCTCATCTCCTCTCTCTCGCGCCCCTTTCCCTCACTCCCACTCTCACTCCCGCTCTCACTCCCACCCTCACTCTCCCACTCTTCGACCTTGGTTTCCCTTGTATATCCAGAGAGATCATTGGACGATCACGCGATATCAACCACGAGGAAGAATAGGATTGATCCTGCTGCTGCTAACCATAATGATGATGTGATAGATTCACTGATGGATGCCGACGCCAAGGACGAGAGAAGAAGAAGCTCCGTGAATGTGATTTCGGACGAGGAGAAATCCAGCCCGAGGGAATCTCGCCGAGCATCTCGCACCGCCGATGACGCAGACGACAGGATAAGCTCGCCCGGAAAGATGGAAGAAATCGATCCCCACGATCCCACCTCCCCCTCCAAGCAGCTCCCCCGGCCGCATGTGTCGCAGGATCTCTCGCAACACCCCTCCATGCGACATCCAAAATACCGTCGTGACACCCGGTTTACCCCACACCAATCCACCCCACCCCCGCCCCATCTGGCCGATATACCCGTCCCACCGCTCGGTTCGCGCTATGACTCCTCCTCGCGGGCCAGCTCTCGATCACGGCGCGAGACCATTGAGGGTGGTGGAAGAGGCTATCCTCGTTATGATCCTTACGAGAGGCCCTACGCGCCCCCCTACCGAGAGAGAGAGCGCGAAAAAGGGTTTGGGCGAGGTCGCCCTCGCGATACGAGCAGATATAGGCGCTCAATGTCCCCGTGGGACGCAGAGGGCCGCGTTCCCCAGCCTGCTCCTCCCAATCATCACAACGAATGGGTACCTCCTGCCGGAGGTTATCCGCTCCCCGCGGCGCATACCGGGAATTTCCCCCCTCAGCCCACCGCTGCGCGACGGCCCTACCCCGAAGCTGAGCACTACAAGCGCCCTACCGGCTACCCCGAAAACTACTATGGCTACGAACGCTATGAACCGGAGAGATATTCCATGCCTCCCCCTCGCCGCCCCCCACTTTATTAATTCTCCCCTCTTAGGAAACTTCCATTTCTACTGCTAATGATATTAATTGAATCACCATGGGCTAGCCCTAAAATCATTCATCGTATCTGTTGGGGGGGGGGGGGTGCAGGGAAGTGGATAATGACTATTTTTCTTTGCACCTGGTCTATTGACTCGAGTTATAATATGTCTTCCTTCAGAATACTTCTAGGAACTAGTTTAAGCTCATTTCTTTCTTATACCAATCTCTATGTATACATATGATTTTGCTAGGGAATAATACATGTTTCCATTTTGCAAGACTTGTCCCCATCCAATTCGGGATGGTAAGACCAAATGGCCTAGGCGCAGGAAAAAAAAAATCAACTGCAAAATTTAAAAAAAGATTTAATCTGACGCATACCCTTGCTATTTTTGCAAATACTTGCATTTCCTTAAGAAAATCCAATTAAGTATAACTTTGAGATGTCAACCGGTGTTCATTGCCAGGGAGTAAGAGGCGAAACCAAATTTGATATATGGAAGGTGAGAAAACGGAAAACAAAAGAAATAAAAGCCCACCCGAATTTTTTTTCCTTTGCCAAATATTCATAGGCTTCTCAATTTCCTAGTGACTCTCCCACTGTTTTTTTTTTCCCACCTTCCTGCCCTACGCGATTTCTCACCAGGTCACTACCAAATAACCGATTAATATGGCAGACGTAGAAGCTGGCGGAGCCACTGCACCCGACACCGCAGCCGCGGCCCCTCCTGCTACAGGGGCGGCCACCACGACCACCGCACCCGCAGCCGCAACCCCGGCCGCACGCACGACGGCCAGCGGTTTGGGCCTCTGCGCCTTCGCACTGAGCTTTTTCATCCTCAACCTGTGGATTAGTGGAGCGTTGTAAGCTATCCCTCCATTGCCGTCTTCCCCCCCCCTCTTGCCTCGCTAATTCATAATTTTTTTTCTCCCGCTTCTCTCGAATAGCGGAGGAGAGGCTGCAACGCATCTAGTCCTTGGCGTCATCATTTTCTACGGAGGCGTCACCCAGTTTGTGGCGGGCTTATTTGAATTCCGAGCGGGAGACGCATTCTTCGGGACGGCCTTCTGCTCCTACGCGGCCTTCTTCCTCTCCTTTGCCGGGCTCGCCATGGCCGGGCAAAACATCCCTTCGGGTTCGGGCCGCTTCACAGGCTCCGCTTCGGGGACATTTTTCATTCTCTGGTGCTTCTTCTCGCTTATCCTGCTGCTCGCGTCGCTCCGGCATCACTTCACCCATCTCTTCTTCCAGTTTCTTGTGTTCGTTGCATTCCTCTTGCTGGCCATTGGTGCATTTGTGAACAGCAATGGCACGCTCATTGCGGGGGCGGTGATCGGGATGGTCTCGGCCGTGCTTGCATGGTGGCATGGAATGGCCAAGCTGATCACCAGGGACACTTCCTACTTCAACCTCCCGCTTTTCCATCGGGGTGGCAAATAGTTAATCAAAAGGGGCGTGTATTTCGCTATTACTAATGCTTTGCTACATAATTCTAGTGTAATTGAATGTATTTGTTTGTTGTCTCTTACCTCTTTATTGTCTAGTATTAGCCGTGCTTTCGTCATATAATAGTAAACCAGAAAAAAAAAGACAGTAATCGGGCTAGCCAAGAATAAATAGGTGTATAATTTAATTTTGACTCGATAAACTTTCATTTGGACCCCAATTCCTCTCCCCACGGCCGAAATTCACTGAGCCGATCCCTCGCTCAGAGCAGGTCTTAAATCTTTCTGAAAATAAATACTGCACCACTCGATAAAAATCAATGTGCAAAAGCATCGTCTTTTTCCCCCCTCTTTTTTTCTATCCATAATCCATCACTGAAGAGACATTAGCGATATGTCGGCACCGCAGCAGAGAACCGGTATTGCCGCCGGCTTGAACAAGGGCTACATCACCACTCGTCGTGAGCTCCCAGTGAGGCCTTCGCGCAAGAAGGGGGTGAGTAAATCGCTTCGAACTATAATGGATGGATGGATGGGAGAGGAGGAGAGAGAGATGGGAGATTGGTATGGGGGAGAGGGATGTCGAATGGATGCAGTTGTAGCGAAGGGCAAGCTGGAAGGATGAATGGATGGATGGATATATGATTCTCAATGAAATGAAGATGGCGGAAGATGCAGGATCATCATGATCAAAATGTCTGATCGGCGATTTCAATTTTTCTTATACTCCTGTCTTTCTTTTGCTAGGCCCTGACCAAGCGCGTTAGCTTTGTCCGCAACATTGTCCGCGAGGTGTGTGGTTTCTCTCCTTATGAACGCCGTGTTCTGGAATTGTTGAAGAACTCCAAGGACAAGCGTGCTCGTAAGCTTGCCAAGAAGAGGGTAAGGATGCTTGCCACCCGATCATTTGCTATTCCGGTATTTCGAGGAATTCATGGCTTGTATGCTAACATTGTTGTCTGCTTCCCCCATCTGATTAGCTCGGATCGTTGGTTCGTGCCAAGAAGAAGATCGATGAGCTCTCCAACGTCATTGCCGAGAGCCGTCGTGCTCACTAAGCCATTTTACCCAAGAAAAAATGCTACATTTTTTTTCTTTCGTCCTCGCTTACTCTCCTCTTCTTTGTGTAATAAACATTGCCATTGCTCTCATAGTATTCTCGGTCGATACCGCGTGTTGTGGCTTTGAAAATCTAACGTGGCAATTCATTTTTGGCCTTCAAAAAAAAATTCAGTTTCCTAAATTAACATAAGTGGTATCTGAGCTAGCTTTGAAGAGTTCCCAATCCTCTCTCCTCCCACCTCCTCCCCCTTGGCAACCGGAAAATCAATGGCAAGAATGCGCATCATTGCGCTTCTCTTCACTATTTCATCTCTCACCCATTTTGCCTCCCCATATGCAAAGCTTTGGTCTCTCAGCGAGGACCCACTAGGGTTTCCGGGATACAACATTGTGATCCTCAAAGATTCTATTTCAAATAGCACCGCTCTCGAATGGATAAAAGCCTACACCTCCTCATCCTCATCTTCCGAGGATCCAGCCCATGTAACTGACGATTCGATGCGGTACGAGCCGGTAATTATGCGTGATAACAAGGGCAATCAGTTCCTCTGTAGAATCCCGCGCCCCTCAAACGAGACTGAGCATGATAGCACCAGGAAGCTAGAAGAAATGCAAAAAGAGCAGAAGGATGCGGTCACACTTGAACGCGAGGGAAAGATGAGAGGTTTGGAGCTTTTGGAGCCCCTAAAGACCCAGTGCTTGCTTTATGTAAGATGGATTGCAATGTCGATCCCAGAGACTGCGTATTTTCGCGCATACATTAACAATTCTCTGCTTTTTTTTATTTCATAGCTGGAAACATTCTATCATTATCAGTATTGCCATGGCATTGTTATCCGCCAATATAACTCCAATATTCCTGAGAACAGATTAAAGCTAAATGAGGATAAGAAGACGCTCAACTACATACTTTCTAGGTTCACCCATCCCGTTCTCAATTCACACGTGAATCCCCTCACCAATGAGCAAATGTTACCACACACTGAGCTGGTGAACAGCGGAGAAGGATACTATTTAAAGCAACGGTGGAGCGATGGGACCATATGTGAGGAAACAGGCAAGCCCAGGAGTATCGAAGTTCAAGTAATTGCTTTGCTCCACTTGATCGTGGGCATACCTCATATTCACCCTTTTTTTCTTTTCCTTTATTCGTAAAGTTCCATTGTCATCTTCACAGCGAAGACGATCACATCGTCCATTATAACGAGCGCAGCACTTGCAATTACGTGATGGTGATCAACACTCCAAGGCTTTGCTTTGACCCCATTTTCACCCCAAATAAGCACTCAACAGTATACCCGATTCCGTGCAATCCGATCGTGGACGACTTCACTTTTGCAAAGCGAATGGTAGATGCAACGCGGGCCATTGACGCAACGGCGTCAGGGGATGTGACGGACGCGTCCAAGAAAGATGCAAGCAAACCTGAATCGGACTCAGAGCGTTCTCAAGCCTCAAAGGGGAGAGTGGACGATGAGGGAAAAAATGAGAGAAAGGAAGGAGCAAAAGAGGACAAGTCAGAGGCGGGCCAGATATTCGACGAGATACTACAGTCGATGCTCGCTGGAAGACGAAACACAGAAGGGGACGACATGTTAACGCAACTGGTTTTCTCGAAGATATTAGGCGGTGATGCGAATAGTGGGTTAGCGGATATGATAAGAAAGTTTGCAAAGCAGCTAGACCCAGAAGGGGAAAAGGCAGGCAAGAAGGCAGAGGGGAGTGAAGAAGAGGAAAAAAAACGCCAAAAAGAGGCAAAAAATGAAGAGAAGGAGATTACTCCGCTCACCAAGTTGATCTTGATGCTCGAGCGTGAGGAAGATTTGGGGACACTGATTGAAGACGGAGTATCCGAGATTTTGCAGGTGTATGCGAACAAGGCCGCAAAGCCAGAGCCTGCAAGTGATGGCATGTCGGAATCGGGGAAGGAGCCTGCTGGGTCGGATCAAAAAGAACGCATCGCTCCCAAAGAAAAGCAAGGAGGGGAAGAAGCGGCCGCGGAGGAGAAAGAGCTCCCTACGCCGCTAACGCAGCTTTTATTGTCCTTTGCTGGAGATGGTGGCGACAATGGTGAAGCGCGTAACCCGAACCTAGCTGAAATGGCAGGAATGCTGCGGGCTCTTGCACCCATGCTGCAAGGATCTCCACCTAGCACGGATACGGCAAAAGAAAAGAAGCGTGAGGATAACGAGAGGGCAGATCAGCACGACCAGAGTAAGAACCAGCATGCTCCAAAGAACGACAAAGCGACGGCAGAGGAAGAAACAGTCACCCCCCTTACGCAGTTAATTCTTTCACTTGCAGACCACACCAATGGGGAGGACACCACTACCCGTGGCAGCGAGGATATGGGGATTGATTTCCTTCGTCAACTGAGTCAAGATGCTATTATTATTGATTTGCGGTCCAAAGCAAAAGAGGAGGCGAATAAGAAAAACGGAGAGGCGAAGAAGGAGCCTGCACCGGTGGAGGGGGGAGAACGCCCGCACGATGAGCTTTTCAAGTTTTTAAAGCAGTTTTCCCAGCAAGCGGCCACGGAGGAGGAAGAGGCGAAGGAGAAGAAGAAATCCGACAACGAGCGAAGAAAAGACGAACTATAATGCACTATGCATGAGCCGATCCTTATTTTCGTGGTTACCTTTTTTTTTTCTTTTCTTATCCTGTAACTTTTTAGTGTCGTTCTGCATTCTGGTCCTATCTCTTTTGAAGGGGAAGAGAACGGGGTGACTTTATTAAGAAGCCTGTGGTATTCGAGCAGCGTTGTTTATAAATCTGATCTTTCTTGTTATCTTCTAAAATAGATGTATATTAACTAAAAACGAAAAGCACTAAGCACTAAGAATACTAAATATAAAAAAAATCAAAAAATATTAAAGGGTCCAATATCCCTGCACAGCAAACCGTGCATTGAGTTAGAAAAGCAGTTGTTACGCCTCCGTCGTCTCCCCACTCTGCTTGGTTTCAGCCTCGCCCCCTCTCTCCTTTTGCACGATGTCTAGTGCTTGTTTAAAGCCTGCCAGCAGTTCTTCGGTGCTCTCTAGCCCAACCGACACTCGAACAAGATGTGCTGGTACTCCAAACTGCAATGCCCAGTCAAGCTCGTAATAATGGGCGAGAAGCGTGTATGGGCATGCAAGAGTGAAGTTGGTGCCTAGCGATGGGCCTTTGTGCACTGGAAGGTTGTCGAAAAAGACAGTTGCCATCTCGGGCGACTTCAGCACCACCGAAAACAGGCCTCCATACCCACCCTCGGGTGACTTGCAGGCCTCATAGTGATGCGACGTGATGAATTTCGGATAATAGATTTGCTCGACCAGGGGATGGGCGCGGAGGAACTCACAGAGCGCCTCCGCGTTATCGTCGATCTTCTTCGCGCGCTGGACGAAGTTGCGCGAGTTGCGCTCCAAGAAAATCGAGTCCTCGTGCCAAATGGCGTCCTCATATTCTTTGGCTAAGACGCCCTGGAGCACTTCATATTTGGGCGAGCTCGGGTTCAGAACGAAGCTGCCCCCCATCACGTTGCTATCTCCGCTGAAAAGCTTTGTGAGACTCGACACCACAATGTCGGCGAAAGGCAACACCCGGACATTCACAAAGTTGCCAATGGTCTCGTCCACGACAATGCAGAAGTCGTACTTGTCCGCGAGAGCTCGCAGTCGTGGCAGATCGGGCGACTTGAGGAGCGGATTGCTTGGAAACTCGCAAAATAGGGCAGATATGCGCTCACCTTCCTCCAGCAACTTTTCCAGTGCATCGATGTCGGCATCATCCCCACCTCCGAAAAAGTGGCAGCCCGGCCCGAATTTTTGAAGTACCTTGAGCGTGTCGGTATAAGGGAAACCAAAGCACACGCTCTTACGCGGCGTGCCGGCCTCAAGGATGTAGCGGTGGGCGTGGAATATCGCATTCATGCCGCATGGGAACAGGTACACGTCATTTTCAGTGAGAGTAATACCGCGATCAGTGTTCTCTTCGGTAGTGCTGTTTTCATCCACGATTCCCGCGATGCGCCGCCGCAGTGCCAACTTCGCCTTCTCCGCAAATCCGAAATGAAGATTTCTACCATAGCGCTCCTCCACATAAGTGGTTTGATCTCGCCCGAGTTCATTCTGCAGCTCCTCCAAGGATTTTTCTTCCGCTGATGGGGAAACTGGCGTGGAAGATTTTTGCCTGTATCGATTTTTGAACCTTCCTCCCTTCCTTGCCTCCTCATCAACTGTGCTTCCAGCAAGGCTCTCACGTTCTATAATTTGCAAGCAATACTCAGCCAGCCTCGAGGAAATTCCGTCGCCCGTGTGTTGCCAATAGGACTTGGCAGTGCTGAAGACATCCCTCGGGAAGAGCACCATATGCAAGGCTACCTTGGGTATTTCATCGTCAGGCTGAGGACGGAACGTCCATTCAGCAAGTCGAGGAGCCGTGGCGGGAGCACCATACTGCTTAATAAATTCACGGCATCGCTCCGCAGCCTTGCGAGAGGGAAAGAGCATCGCGGCCTCATTTGGGCGAGCAAATTTTTGTTCGCATCGAGAAGCAAGCTAAAATAAGGATGAGGATAAGATTTTACAGGGAAGAGGGACAAAAAAATGAAGCCACTACCTTTTGGATATCTTTATGAATGAAAAATCTCGGATACCCAGTTTGCATTGCGTTAAGAACCCGGGATTTGCCCTCTTCATAATCGACATTATCTTGCCATTTGGGAAGAGTCACGGATACGGCGTGCGGTGTGTACGCAGGAATAGGTGTGCCTAGTTCAGATGTTGGTTCCATCGTTAAGGATATCGGAGGAGGAGGCATAGCTTGGGCGAAATCCCCAGAATAATGAGGGATGAGGAGGTAAAATTTGGGGTCGAAATGGGGGTTGATTATAATTTAGATCTTTTGAGATATCAGTAAACTGATAGAGGCGCAGCTCTTCACGAAATTGGAAATTCCTGTAACCAACCATATATAATGGAGATTTGCGCGAAGTTAACGCGTAATATATTTAATTTCACGGGAACATAGAAGTAGGGGATGAGGCGTTAAAACGCGTAGTTTAAAGCCGAATTTAAAGTTCTTCTAGCTTTCTTTCCTTCGATTTTTCTTTGCTCTACGCGATTTCTCTTGAAAAATCACGGAAACAAACACTGATTATTTGAACCCATCTCATATCGTAGTCCTGGAATTCCAACCCCTCTCCTCGATTGACAAACCTAAACTGCCGGCATTGATTTGGATTAACTAACAACTACTTTTTTTTTATTGACGTATTGAAAGTGATTGATTACTAAGTGTATTCTTTTTCTTAGAAATTCCTCTAGAGTTCGAAAGCGAGCAATATGGGGAGTCGATACATGAGTCAGCCTTTAGACCGCACACGATTCTTGGGAACACCGCCGCCCTCGGCTGCGGCGCAAACACACGACACCTATGTGGATATGGGTGAGTATTCGCAGGAGCCGATGCGCCCGCTCCCAGAACCTCCTTTGCCCCCACACTCCGCTGGAAGCATCCGAGACAGCGAAGATCTCCCGCCATACTCACGCTCCGAGCCTATTCCTCCAACCCACCGGATCTCGAGAAATCTGCCCATGCCCCCTCCCCACGGAGAGAGTCGCGTCTCGTCCTCGGCCCCCTCACACGTGCTATCTCCCCTCCCACCTGCTCATCACATCTCGATGAGTGCACCTTCACAAGCTCCACATCCTCTTCCCTGGACGACCGAGGAAATGGCCCTTGAGGCCAATAATGATCCAGTTCCCCCTCCTCATTTCAGCATGCCTGGCTCCTTCCCCTCTACTGTTGAGTTAGATCAACAATTGCTCGAGCGTTTGGAGGCAGGTCCTGTACCAAGCAGCTATGTCCCACCCCCTCTTCACTATGATGAGATGATTGCTATCGACCCATACGAAGTCCAGGAAAAGGAGCATTCCCCTTCACCTCCACCGCATGGCGCGATCAACCCAGCTCTTTCGCCGAACCACCTGGAACCAGGATCGGACGAAACTGTTCTTCAGATAGCCGAGCACTGGTCTGCGATCCAGCGAAGACGTTCCAAACGTCGCGTGCAGCTGGTGCGTGGCAATTTGGTGCTCGATTGCCCGGTGCCCACAAAGTTACTGCAGGCAGTTTCTCGAAGGGATCACGAAGAATTTACTCATGTGCGTTATACTGCTGCGACGTGTGACCCGAACGACTTTGCACGGAGTAACTACACTCTCCGTCAACGACTGTACAACAGGGAGACCGAGCTATTTATTGTCGTGACGATGTATAATGTATGTTTACGCATGTTCTTTTTGTATTTGCTGTGTCCGTCGCTAACGCTTTATGTAGGAAGATGAGATTCTTTTCTGCCGCACTATGCATGGGGTGATGAAGAATATCGCACATCTTTGCTCACGTAAACGCTCGAAGACATGGGGTCCTGAGGGATGGAGGAAAGTTGTAGTGTGTATTGTTGCGGATGGGCGTAAAAAATGCGATCCCCGTGTGCTCTCCGTGCTTGCCTCCATGGGGGTGTACCAAGAGGGGATTGCGAAGAACATTGTGAACGGCAAAGAGGTTGCCGCTCACATCTACGAGGTAATTATGAGAGCGAAGATTTTTAATTGAACAATATAGGGAATTTCTGTGCTCCCTCACATATTCTTCATTTTAACCCATGATCTTGTGAAAAGTATACCACGCAGCTCTCGATTGATCCAGATCTTAAGTTCAAGGGCACGGACAAGGGAATTGTGCCCGTGCAAACCCTCTTCTGCCTTAAGGAGAAAAATCAGAAGAAGATAAATTCTCATCGCTGGTTTTTTAACGCATTCGGGCCCATTCTCCAGCCTAAGGTATGTGTGCTCTTGGATGTCGGCACAAGACCGGGCAACACCTCCATCTATCACCTGTGGAAGGCGTTTGATCTCAATCCCAAGATTGGTGGAGCATGTGGAGAGATATGCACCATGAAAGGCACGGCGGGCGTCAATCTGCTCAATCCGCTCGTGGCAGCCCAGAATTTTGAATACAAAATGTCCAATATCCTCGATAAACCGCTCGAATCCGCATTTGGATATATTTCTGTGCTCCCAGGTGCATTTTCAGCGTACCGCTATATTGCATTGCAGAATGACTCATCGGGTAGGGGACCTCTAGCTCAATACTTTAAAGGCGAAAAACACGATTCCGGCGCGGGGATCTTCACAGCTAATATGTATCTTGCCGAGGATCGGATTCTTTGCTTCGAGCTGGTTGCAAAGAAGCACTCTTCCTGGCTACTGCAATATGTCAAGTCTGCCTTCGGCGAGACGGACGTACCCGACGCGGTACCTGAGTTTATATCGCAGCGCCGGCGCTGGCTCAACGGATCATTTTTTGCCGCAGTGTACGCGCTCTATTATTGGGGTGGTATTTGGTCGACACAGCATAGCTTCTTTCGCAAGATGCTCTTGCAAGTCGAGTTCGTGTACAATTTTGTCAGCCTTATTTTTAGCTGGTTTGGACTCGGCAACTTCTACATCACGTTCTATTATCTCGGCCTTTCGATTGCTAGCCCGGCCACCGATCCTTTCGGTAATGGCTGGGGTCCGCGCGTGTTCGAAGGACTTCGGTATCTCTACCTGTTTTTGGTAGTTGTGCAATTTGTGTGCGCGCTTGGGAATAGGCCTCAGGGGTAAACTATAAAATCTGCTCACTGTGACTTAATGGGAATCTGGCTTATCGGTGTTATTCTCTTTCAGATCGAAGGCCCTATTCACTTTCTCCATGATCATATTCGGCGTGATCATGATGTTCATGCTTGGTACTGCATTCTGGCTTGCGGTGGTTGCGCTTCGCCAATCTGCACAAGAGGGCGCGCTAGTGAGTCTGAGCGTAGCATTGCAGAATAAGGAATTCCGTGACGTGATAGTTTCGATGGCTTCAACATATGGAGTTTACTTCTTGGCGAGCATTCTCTATTTGTCTCCATGGCATATGGTCACCTCGTTTATTCAGTACATGATTCTCCTTCCCTCCTACATTAATATTCTCAACATCTATGCCTTCTGTAACACACATGATGTTAGGTGATTGACAGACTTGATTACGTCACTCGCGAAAATACAGTTCACTCATAACTTGTACCTTGTTTATAGCTGGGGAACCAAGGGTGATAACAAGGTGAGCGTTGATTTGGGAGTGGCCGTTGCCGCGAAGCAGGATGAAGTGGAAATAGAGCTCCCGACTGAACAGAAGGACATCAATGCAATGTATGACGAAGCTTTGGCCGATCTGAAGCAGAAGCGAGTTGATCAACACCAGGTAAAGTTGCTTATCAATAACCACTAGATTAGTCTGAAGTCAAATTGCTGATGTTCTTGTGGAATAGAGCCGAGATGCAAAGACTAAGATGGAGGATTACTACAAGAGTTTTCGCACGCATCTCGTTCTCGCGTGGATCGCATGCAACGCAATTTTAGTCGCCGTAATAACCAGTCAAGGCTTCGACCCCTTGTTCACAGGTGGTCAAACTCTTGGCAATAAATACATGTCATTTTTGCTCTGGTGTGTTGCAGGACTTGCGGCTTTCCGTTTCTTGGGCTCGATAGCATACTTAATACAGTTTGGGCTATTTATGAAATAGATATAAATTTTCATCTTTTATATAGGATTTTTTTTATATTTTGCATCAAAATTTTTTATTTTTCTTTTTTTTTTCTGGTTAAATCTATTTTATTTCCAACAGTAAAGGAGTGAATTGATCAAAACCTTGGAGGTAACACTACTCTGAACAACAAAGCTTATATAGTATAGAGGATAATATTACATCAGTGGGAATAGTAAATTCCCACACACGATTTTATTTAATTCCATCCCATCAACACCCCTGCTAGGATTACTCCCACGCTCCACATACTAACGCCTGCTACACTCATGGCGTCAGACTTTTTTGCAGTTGCAGTGACTGTTGGCATCGGGGATTGGGCGACAGATGAGGGTGAACTAGAGGCTAGGGCAGCTTGTAAGGGAGGTGATGCTGGTGGTTCGGGGGCAGCTGCAGGTTGTGGTGCCCCCGCCCCGCTAGCACTCTTGATGGAAAAGGGGGTTGAATAGGAAATATCGGGCGCAGATCCCATCACTATAGCATATTGATTTCCATCCGGAAGGTTACTAGGAACGTCCCACATGTACTGGCCAGAGGAGCCTTCTGCAGTCGCAGTAATAACGCCGACTTGCTGGAGTGCATGAGGGTCACCGAACATTAGCTACGTTTTATGTTTATCAAATTAAAAGGGGCGTTGGATCCTGTTAAAGAGTAACAAAGTACCTTAATCGTGGTTGGGCCTTGTGATCCATTTTGCCTTTAAAACGTGAAGATTGCATTAACTTATCACAAGAAGAAACGCTTCAAGCCAACGCGGTATTACCATGAAATCAATGCTTTCTCTCCTGCCTTGAAGATGGTTCCAGTAATAGGCGAGGTAATGTACGGAGCAGCACTCGCTCCAGCCGCAAACAATAGGAGTGCCAACGTTTTCATACAAGGCATAGTGAAGGAAAAAAAGTATGATCAATGAGGGATTTGGAACCGCCAGTATAATTATATATGTTTTAGTGTCAGCCAAAAATTGCCAGCCAAAAAATGTAGTTGACTCAAAAATTCCGCTGGTTATATAGGGAATTCTATAATAAGGAAGTGAGGTACGTGTCTTGAAAATCCTTACAGGGCCTTAAAATATTTTTCAAATTTTTCAGCGGCCTTGCGTTAGAATTTGCCACCGAGTGGCGTAGCACAGCTTCTGGTTGATTTGGACTCCGAATTGGATTTTCCCATCCGGGGCATGAGATATTCGATACGAAAATCTTTTCTCACCCCTTACGATATTCGATTTTAGGTGTACTCTATATAACCCCTCCTGAAAACCATGCAGTGCTTTTCCTTTAAAACCTTGATTAAAAGGAAGAGAAAGATGGCATCCAACAGCGATCCTCCACCACCTTACCCGAACGACTGCGTAATACCAAAGAAATTTTTCGGAAATTTTGACGAGATGGCTAATTTGACTACCGATTGTCTTATCTAATAATCAACAGGCATTCCCGGCATCGTTTAATAATGAAAAGGCTAGCGATATCGAAAATTTGGTGAATAAAGAGCTGAAACGCGTGTCTGCGGAATTGCGCGAGATTAGTCTTAAAGTAATCATTGCAAAATTGCGGGTAGAAAATGATAGCTACATTTCCAACTCTTTATATAGATACACGATAACCCAGAGATCTCTTGGAAAGAATATCAAGCTCATGACCTTTTGACGTCTTATCTTGAGCAGCAAGGATTTACTGTAGAAAGGCAGGCTTACGTTCCGACCGGATTTAAGGCTACCTTCGCGAAAAGCCAAGGACCTACCGTTGCATTCTGTAGCGAATACGATGCTTTGCCAGGAATTGGTCACGGATGTGGTCACAATTTAATTGCGATTGCTGGTGTTGCTTGTGCACTTGGTTTGAAGAAGCTCTTAGAAGAGGGAGCTGTTAGAGGAAAAGTCATCTTATTCGGGACTCCTGCCGAAGGTTCTTCATATCTTGTAGAGAAAGCATAGATTTTATTTTGACTAACAGGTGTTTTTTTCAGAGGACACGGGAGGAAAACTGAACTTTCTTAAAGCGGGTGCTTTTCGGGATGTTGATTTCGCTATGATGATCCACCCAGGGTTCTTATCTCTCAGTTTTGTCATTTTTCCACTCTTGGGCTCAACTTTTGTTGTAAATAGGCCTATGGACAGTATATATTGCCCCACTATGGCCATTCAGATGCTGAAAGTCGAGTATTTTGGACGATCAGCTCATGCAGCTGGGGCTCCGTGGGAGGGTGTAAATGCACTGGATGCAGCGGTGCAGGCTTACAATTCGATAAGCATGTTGCGACAGCAGACGCTGCCACGTAATCGCATCCATGGGATTATCATAAAAGGCGGAGATGCCCCCAACAGTAATTAATAGTAATTAAATGTCCCGTATGCATATTCGATGTTGATGTTTTCATTATATAGTCATTCCTGAATACGCCTCGATGGAATTTGGTATACGTACTTACAAACGAGAAGAATTACACACTTTGTATGATCAGGTTGAGGCATGTTTTAAAGCGGCGGCAATTTCAACTGGCTGTCGTGTCGAAATCCATAAATATGGGCAGTATTTAAGTAGCTAAGACTTTATTTTCATAGGTGTTTGTGTGTTTGTTACTTGAAAACTAAGCCAACCAATTCCTTTTATCTGTTTAGATGTGGTGCAGAATTCCGTTCTAGCGGACCGGTTCGTTGAGCATATGCACCAGAATGGTGTTGACTATCCAACAAGGCAAGAAGAGGAGAATCACACTCCGATGGGAAGTACCGATTTTGGCGATGTCTCCTACAATGTGCCTGGACTTCATCCAATGTAAATTTCTTTAGATCATACATGTTGAAAACGATATTTTACGACAAGGGTGTAATGTTAATATTTTAGGGTCGGCGTTGGTACAGATGCTCCACTTCATACTATTGATTTTGCAAAAGCGGCTGCCACAATGACGGCCCACCATTCTGCCCTTCGCTCAGCTAAGTGCTTAGTGTTGGCTGCAGCGGAAGTGATGCTTGACCCCGAATTGCTCCGTGCGGCAAAGCGAGAGTGGGAGGATGCAGTCAAGCTTGTTTAAAAATTACACTTCTTTTCATTGGAGATGTAGTTAATTATTTAAGCTTTCAAAGTAATAAAATGCTGCGCCTCTTTTATTCTTAAACATGAAACTTGGGTGTATGGCGGCTTTGAGTTTCGACACATGGGTTGATCGAAGTTAAATGCTTACATCTCTCTATTTTCATTAACTTCCTAACTATTCTTATCATCCTTCCGTTCTCTTTTTGACATTCCTTAATTGACATTACATTTAGAAATTTATTATAATCTCCTTTTTCGACTCTGCTTCGAGTAAGTTTTACACGTTGTTCATGCCCGTTATTTTTTTTCTTTTTTATATCGAAATAACTGCATCAGTTGCTTACCGATATTCTTCTTATTATGGTAGATTTCGGTCTCCTTAATATACACATATAATGATGACGCAACAATCTGCATCTGATCCGACAAGTGGGCTGGAATCCACCACATCAAATACCTCTTTATCTTCCTTTGGACCAGGAAATCATACCCGCACAGACACATCGGGTTCTGCTGAAAGCAGTACTGCTTCACATGCCCAATCGAGTGCTGCATCATCTTCACCTTCGAATAAAATAGAAGTAGAAGATGTATCTAAAGTGGCCAACTCCGATTCAAAGCAGATACCAGCTTCTGGGACTGGCTCAAGTGCAGGCACAGGTTCAAGATCGGGCATGAATACGGTCAGTGCTGCCGGCCAGAATACGGGTGTAGATAAGAACACAAGTCTAAATAAGTCGCCTATGGGCTTCCGCCCTATGTCTGAAATGGCTGGTCTCTCAGTTCCAAATTCCTCTGTAAACAGACCCGCTTCTGATATTTTGTACCCACATGCCCCGAAAGGCAGTAGTGGATATGGCTCAAACTCTCCAGAAGGTAAACCGTGCTTTCTTTACTACTATGCGAAGTGTACTGGCTTACTAATAGTTTCCACTTGTAGTATTGGCAATCAACAAATGGTATGAAAACTTTCAACAATATGAAAAGACGATTGAGGATATGGCCAAAGCAAGTCTTGATCAAACGTTCAAAGACGAGCTAAATGCGATAGATCAGTGGTTTGGTGCTCTTTCAGACGCAGAGCGCACTGCAGCTCTCTACACACTGATGCAATATTGCAATCCGGTTCAAATCCGCTTTTTCATCACCGTTCTGCAAGATATGGCACGAAGGGATCCTGTGATGGGCGCTTTACTCTCCCCTGCAAATCCATCAGGAGACTCGATGCAGGCACAGTTGGCAAGTGCAATGGCAAAGATGGATGAGCAAAAGACGCCATCTTATCGCCATCCTCAGCAACATCAACAGCAGAGACATTCCATGCAGCCTTCTTATCGGACGTCGCGGATTTATGATCGTCCCACTTCTGCTCTTGAGGATCGCGATAGGTACTCGTACACTCCACAAGGTGCAAATATCACGCCATCCGCACATCATGTTGGTGATGCAAGACACACCCATAAGCAATCCGTGCGTATGACTGAACCACCCTTGATGCCCGCTCGACCAAAATCTGCTTGCGACTTTGATGCAGGAATGGGATTGAATTTTCCTCCGGCTCTTGAAACGGTTGCTGCAGCCTTCTCTTCGCGCAGATCGTTTGCTCTCGGCGGCGTGAATACGATAGACAAATATGGGAGGCCCAAGTCTGCTGATATTTCTCAGCATCCGATGAGCGCTCGCCCTAAAACGTATGATCGCGCAGGACTTGAGCAGCACTCTCGTATTCGTCCCAAATCTTCAGCAGATCTTGACGCGCCATCAAATAGCGGGGTGAATAGTGCAAATTGGCGTGAGCCACAGCAAGGGATCACTCTCGATAATAACCCTCAAAGCTGGCGCAGGCGCAAATCCTATAATCCTACATCCAACGCGGAGCTGAAAAAACAGCAAAGCACGGCAACAGGTGGGACTTTGAATATTGTGTTGTCGAATTTTGACGGAGATGGAACCTCCGACAGCCTGTTAGATACTCTGCGGCATCCCACTCTTAGCCCTAAGCTACGCTCCTCTTCGCGTTCACGTCAAGGCTCCCGCTCACCCTCTCCCAGTCGACGCCCCTCGGCCGGATCAGTCATTCCACCACTGTCTCCCCGCCGGCCGGGAAGTCGTGGTCAGTATGGAAATTTCCTAACAGCTTCCCCAGGTGGAGAAGATGAATACCTAAGCGATCACAGCGATATATCCAATCTAAGCTCCACAACCCGTCGTAACAAAAAAGTGGCGCCGGCAAACAACGGCGAGGGCGGTGGTGCAGTGGACATGACACTAGTGCAAGACGTCCCTGCGTGGCTGCGTAGTTTACGCTTGCACAAATATACCTCTAATTTCGAGGGACTGCAATGGAAAGATTTGGTACGATTGAGTGACGAAGAATTACAGGCCAAAGGTGTCGCTGCGCTTGGAGCTCGCCGCAAAATGCTGAAGATATTTGAGACGGTGCGCACACATTGTGTGGAAAATAATATTACTTTTGAATAATCCGAATATTCTATACAAACATTTAATATATTGGAGGGTGGTTATCATTTTATTTAGTGTCATCGAGCTAAGGTGATAAATCCAATTGTGACTTATTGTTATTTGTAGTATAATTTTCCTTCCACTCTTTAAAAAAATAAGGCATGGGTTTACCGCTTTTAGATTATATTTTCTATTCTCCTTTTTTTTTTATTGCTTATTTGATATTTTAATTTAACCACACATGTTAAAGAAAGATGCATATATAGTTATGATTGGAGTCCATTGTACAAAAAACATTTTTGGTAGAACTCTTGATACAAGACACGCAATCCTGCCAGCAATAGAGGGTTTAAACGCCATTGGTATAAATACCCTCCTTCTTCTCCTCTTCCTTCCATATTCTAATTATATGAGTTTTCGAAGACTTTTCACTTTTCAGGCTATCGCAATGGCTAAATATGAAGTCCATTATTTCCCTGTCCATGGGCTGGTATATCCTCAAGAACACTTAACATTAAAACCCTTTTATTAATCAGTATTAATTTTACAATTGATGTTGGCGATTTTTTTTATTTTCTTGAATTCAGGGAGAATTGCCGCGGCTAATGCTAGAATATGCCAAGGTGTGTTAGGTTATTTAATCGAATTACCATCCGTCTTTCAGGTCATGTTATTAAAAGTAGAATGTCCTATTCCTTATTTTAGGCTGACTACGAAAACGTGTTTATCGAGGACTGGAGGAAACCTGGCGCCACTCAGTGGCTGAATGAAATCAAGGACAAAACTCCACTTGGGCACATACCAGTTTTAGTAAAAAAGGAGAATGGCGAGGTAACTAATGATCTCTTCAGCCAGGCCAAACAGATCACATTTAAACTGACTAATAACTATGTAATACTTTCAGGAATTCGTGTAAATGCAAATTTCTCTTCACTATTTTTTGTGAACTTGATGCTGACAAACCATGTTATTAGCCTCGCTGAATCGGGCGCTATCAACCGCTACCTTGCCCGTGATCTCAATCTAATGGGCAACCCTTCAGATGCTAAGGAAACGGCCTACATTGACATGGTCAACGATGCGTGGCACAGTTTTTGGCCTACTTATCTCAATTTTCATCGCGTTGCTCGCAACCCTGGTACAAATAGTCATGTCGATACATTTTTTAATAATGTTCTCCCCAAGCACTTGCCCTTCCTGGAACGTTTATTGGATAACAAAGGAAGCTATCTCGGCCAACAGCGCATAACTATTGCAGATTTACATGCGTATGTGTGGATGCATCGAATCATAAATATTTGTAGGAGGAACGATATTTTTGAGAAGTTTGCTCCTAATCACCTTAAAATGTATGAGCGCTTAGCTGAGGAGCCACAAATTAAAGAATATTATAAACCTGGAGGAAAGTTTGAGAGCATTTTTTCATACTAGGAAAGTTGCTATGAACTTCATGTGATACCCCTGATTCTACATGGGATCTACCCCCTGGCCAGGTTTAACGTTATAAATAAAAAATACCTATTTTATACCAATTACATGATTGGCCTCTGCCGAATACGCATTGTATTTTTGTTCGGTAGGTCGTTTCTAATTTTAAGAATAAAATGAGTTAACCCTCACGTTCCAATACAACTTTCGCTGAAACGATAGCGATTATTGCTTTTTGCCCTCATTCAAATCTGAATCTTAGAAACGTGAAATCTAGGTCTATTCACCTAATTTAGAAATGTTGAATGAGAGACAGGTTTGCTATATAAATTGTGCTATCACTAGTTTGCACCTGTATAAATTTATAGTAATATTAGTTTGAAAAAAGGGCTCTTATCAGTACATCTGTTGAAAGATAGTGGCGGAAGTAGTGCAAATGCTCCGAAGGAAGTACCACGCGTAACCTTGTGTTTTTTTTGGTGACCAAATGACACGTTTGGCTTAGCAAAAAAGTCTTTTTTAGCAATTCATTCTCATACCGATACTCCACTGGCCTATTCACCCTTTTTCACCACAAGAAGAAAAGCTCAGTATTGTAGAACAGAGCAAAAACCCTGAACTCGGATATTATATAAAGACAGGATGGAATGTCCATTTCCATTGCAAAAAAAAAAATGAATTTCTTCCGATTACCCCTATTGAGTAAAAAAGAAGACTCTAAATCCTCCTGTTACAATCAGAGAAATATAATGGTACCATGCATGATGCTAATCATGATCGCTATAACACTTCCAAAAACTACTGCACTAGAACTGGATCTAAAAGTATACTTTCGTTTATTTTTGTTAAGCTGAATGCAAAATATCATTAGCATTTTGATTATTGCAATAAGATATCCTCTAACAAATTGCGTTTACTTTTCTAACAGTGTGTCAGGATTGAATGGCCAGTCGAAACGAATAGTGTCTATAATGCGAATAAGTGCGAATTTGTCTATCGTAACTATTTATCCCACAGTTATTATTGCTTCTATCCATAATGATAATTTATTTCAGGTGGACGCTGTTTGAATGACAAGATATACAGTACTACTTCATCTAAACGAAGGTCGAAACCACTGGTGAGTAGTAATTGATTAATTAGCCCACTATTCCAGCTTAAAATTATCATATTCATATTTGTAATATTAACCCATTTCCCCCCGAATCCTAGCGCTTTTCTGAAGATAATTTTAGTGAAATAGCTTTTCAAAATCCAAATGAGTTCTGGCGATATTTGAATCTGGAGGAATCGTCTAACTATTACAGACTTTCTCTGGTTAATGGCCTTTACAGACTTTGAAATCGGCGCTTGTAGTTTTGAACTCCTTGTTTCGTCGTTGGCTCCATATCTGAGGAGGTATAAATAGGGCATGCATTCCAATAACTAGAGATATCTTCTTGTACCTATAATACCTATATAATTAGGCTAGATCTTACCATTTAACAGTTGCATATGAATAAAGCATAATATAATATAGAGGGACGAGAAAATCCAAATATTCATAAATAGGAACGTCGGAGCCGATTATTAACGACTCCGAAGGAGATACAGCATTGAGATTATATTGTACCAAATACAGGTGACATGCTTGGATTTACCAATATAGTATAAAGTTATGTCATACTATATCGGTAATAAAAATGTTATATACTGGTCAAAACTAAATAGTTTTATGGCGAGTATATCAACAATAACTTCTGGTACGGAAATATACCCGAGGACGTATTTCCGGTTTTTAAAATTCGAGTCAATTAGGTTACCGTGAGAGTGTCGGCGGGAGCGCAGGTTGACGAACATTTTAAGCTTACGTTTATATTGCTGAAATTAGTATGGTAGAACAATTAAGCAGAGACTAAATTAACCATAGCGCGAGAATTAATTAGGGGAAATGCGCTGAGCCCATATTGAAAGGGATAAACAATGTAAGGATAGAGAAAGGTGCCTATTTGCCGCATATTGTAGAACAAAAAGAGGAATTTGAAAATTAAGTATATAAGCCAAGCATAAATCCATTTCCGACCACAAGAGAAGCTTGAAGTAAAATGAAAACATCTCAACATAGGTTGCATGAGAGCTATGCCGATTCCTACTATGCTAATAATAGCCTGTCAATCTCTCCAAATAAATGGGGAAGCATTAGAGTGTTTTGGATAATGGTTGCGTGTATCCTAACATTGCAACTCGCGATCGCACAGAATTTAGACTCGCAGGTAAATGTTTGTAATAGGACACTAGAAATACTCTGATTCGAGAATCATGATTGCTGAAATGAGTTCCGTCGTATATAAATTATGCTATTAAAGTTGCCCGTGTGTAATTCAGCTCGATGTTATGAAGTAGCAGAAAAGATCAAATCGGCCATGAATCTAGATGTGAATCCTTGTGAAAATTTTTACCAATACTCTTGTAAAGAATTTTATATTCTCTGGCTATTGGATGCCATCTGCGCAACATCTTGATTAATCTTTCTTCAGGCGGAAATTTTATAGGTCCACCTGATGAAGATTATTATATTCCTGATCTCAACATTGGTCTATTGAGCGGCACTAAGACAAAAAGTAAGGTGAGTTTGATCGGATCCTCTGGCTCATCTGAATCTTTCTTCGCACGCTTGAGATCTCATCGAGCTTTTCCAAATTATGCTCCATGTCTTAAATAGGAATATTTCAAGAACCTGCTGAATGGAAATTTAACAAATCCGAGCGAACGCTGGCCTTTGGTACAATTGGGCGAAGAGGATTATTTAATCCATGAAAAGCTAAAGAAACTCTACAACACTTGCACCACCGACTTTCGAGATAAATACTTCAAAGTAATGACCAAAGATAGTGTTAGCCAGGCATTTCAGCGGTTGGCTCCTTATCTTCACTTCGTCACTGAGAGCCTGTCATCGGAGCCGACATCATTGGGAATGTTACTTGCCAGGCTTAATACCTTGGGAAGAGGTGGGATTAGTAGTCCAAACCCTCTCTTCAGAATATCAGGTTCCACAATTTCAGGCACAGACCGGTTTTTGATCTTTAGAAGGTTTGAATTTGACTCTTGTGACCGAGTGGACCAATTTTGCATTGAGGAGATAAAAAGAGAACTTGAATTTGCAACCAATATCTCAATGCCCATTATCCAGCGAAAAACGCTGGACGAATTGGCACAGGAAGTTGCAAAGTTTTCGGTGGAGCTAGGAAAGTAAGTATTTCTTGGAATCTCCACCTATAAGGCTTTAGTTTGATTTTTTATATGCAGAGGATTTAGAGAAACAATGGAGGATTTGGGCTCAACACAAGAGATGACTATTGCCGAGCTATCTCGGAACATTCCTGTCATAGATTGGGAAACGTACTTTAGGACACTCTTTCCTCCTTCCGTTTCCGTTCCCGAAAAAGTGTTTGTGGAGTCTCCAGGCATGGTGCGCAAGCTTACAGAACTTCTTTCCACTTCTTTTGAAGGATTTAAATCCTATTTAAATTATAATCTCATCAAGTACTTCAAAATGAATGTATTATATTATGCATCCACCGGAAATTTCGATAGATGTATTGATTTTGCTATTGATGCAATGCCTCTTGCTGCCGCGAGATTTCTAGTTCTTTCAGAATTTAGCCAAGCAGACAAAGATGCAATCGAGACTAACTTGGCCCGAATTCAGCAAAGTTTTACTCTGAAGCTAGCGAAAATGAACTGGCTTAATAGCACTAAGATCCAAATCGCAGTTAATAGGGTAGGTTAGGATGTGTTCTTCTCGAAGTTTTCTCATAAACTAAGCCCTATCTGCGATGATAGCTTCACTCGTTAAAGAAATCAGTGATCATTTCCGACCATAACCCCAATCTACTCTCTGGCAAAGAAGTAGCTGCCATGTATTCCGATTTCAATCCCACCGATGACCATTATGACAATATATTTATCGCTGCTAAGCACCATTTATATCTCCGACTCTCCCTCATAGACAAACCAGTCGACCTTACTTCGTGGAAAGGTTTACCGAGATTTTTTGATGAATCCATAATTTCCGTCGATTATCATCTTTCCGAACCGAGTGTGTTGAGAATATATTCTGGTATAATAACAATCCTATTATCCTACAGATGCGTACTATTTCTCATGCATTCTAATAGATATCACAGAGCTATATGATCATGCATTACCCAGCTATGTAAATTTTGCAAGATTATACTGGGATATTGCAAAAAATATTATCGTAAGTTAATTTTATTGGATCTTAGGTGTAAGCGCCATTACACAAAAAGGGCATTTAATTAATGTTTCTATTACGAATATAGGATTCCTATGATACTCCAGATATTTCTTGGGATATTTCAAAGGGTTGCAGGGGCCAATGTTCTGAAAATAGCTATACTCAACGCTCCAAGTGTTTTGCTGATAAAGTAAGTGAATTTATGACTCTTGAAATAGATAGCTATTAAACAGGTAAATCGATCCAATAGTATGCTGAGTATCTGAAGAGTCACCATAAAGAAAAATTGAGTCAATTCAGTCATATCTGGAGTCCAGATTCTCTACCAAATAAGTGGGCAGTCTCCTTGAGCTATAATATATGGCAGCAGAATAAAGGCCAGGGTTATAATGCAAAGCTTCCGGGGCTTGAGTCTTACACGCCAGAGCAAATGTTCTTTATCAATATGGCAAACAAGCTATGCCACAAAGCTTATCCTTGGGATGAGGTATCTCTAGTCCTATTTATCTGTGACAGGAGAGTGCTAATAATACGGTATTTAAAATTAAAGGGTTTCAACAGTCAAGAAGAAAAGATTGTATTGGGGATAGTGCAGGATAATGAGGAGTTCGTCCAAGCCTTCAAATGTCCTAACTATAAGGACCAATGTGAAGTATGGTGAAGTTGGTAATTAAACTATCAATATTATTCTCATTCTAGAGAATACGAAACATTCATTCCAACCATATATTAACTTGTCTTTCTTTAATAAAAACATTGATAATATATCCATTTGCATTGTCAATATAGTGCCACACTAACTTTACTACCGGCTTTTCCCATTTAAAAACAAGGTATATTTGCAAACTAGAATCTCCTAGGAATGGTTAGATTCTGTGCAAAGGTCCTTCGTACAGTTATTATGATATTGGGTTTGTGATCTGCATTATATTAAATTTTATTTTTACATAGTTAATTTGATGATAAAATTTATATGGTAGACAGATAGATGAATATTCCATATTCTTCCTCGATACCAATGAGACCAAAATTCATCTGTTGGATAATAAATATAAAAGCGATAAATATTCCAAGTTTTCCGGAACTTGACTGGTACATTTATTTTTTTTTTCAAACATAATTTCATAACACTTAACTATATAATACCTATTTGTATCAATGGAAATATATGGATAAAAGGCAAATAGAGAGCATGGCTCTTATTTCTTCATTCTCGAAAGATTATTACTCGGACATTCAGCAATTGCACCACCTGCACCATTTGGGACATTCACCACTGCGACAATTATTAACGCAAGAAGGCGGAAGACAGGGAGGAGCACACTGGCGTTTGACAAGGCGAGCAGTTTTATCATCAGCTGGAGAAGCCGACGCCATTGCAACAATTGCAGCAAAAATGGTGAGAGTGATTATTTTAACCATCGTGAAAAAAAGAGATTTTTTGATATAAGAAAATTGATTTAATTGATTAGAATGAGTGAGGAAAATTGCAACGCAGGTCGAATCTCCTTTTATACACTTCTGAGTTAGTAGAATGGTGTTTGGCGTCGAAATGACATTGTAAAGGAGCAATGTAAACTGAAACTTTATGTTCGACTTCAAAGTGAGAAATTGTAGAAAGAATGAATTAAGCAAAGAGTTAGCTCAAGGTTATGCGGCGAGGTGGGAAATTATATACTTATAGACTAGACCTGATGTTTTGGAATTTTGTACCTAAGCAAAAAATTATAAGATTTTTCTATTACTGCATGCACATTACTAGCGCTCTCCATTTGTTTATTTAAGGCTAATAATTGAAACTATTAGCTGATATGGCTAAATCATATCATTATCATTATATGTATTAAGCTTGAAATTCGGATGTTTTGCGTGAAGTCGTCTGCAACATGATTTTATCGAATTTCTATCTTTATTTCAAATGCTATACTATTCTTGGGTAGTAGAATTCAATCATTGTAAAATAGTTGAAATACAGTTTTCAGTTAAAACTTGGAATATTTCTTTTTTCATAACTCTATCTAAATGGGCTTATACATATATAGAGCATATCTTTAAGTTACCATTCTAGTCATAAATAGAGGTTTGTACATTTTATAAAAAAATCAGTTGAAATTTCGTATAAACAGCCTGTAGTAATCAAAAAGCTTGAGAGAGGGGTAAGCTCAAAAGAGAGAGCACAGACATAATAACAATTCCCTATATATTTTGAAATATGTGGTACGTTCACCACTTAAAATATATCTCTAATATGAACATATATTCATAGTCTATATTTGTGTAAAATATAGTCAACAAAAATGGAAAAAGTTTGCACTATTTTAGAAGGTTGGGGTTATGCCAACCACTCTGAACTTTCTACATGATAATATGCATTTCGCACCGTGTACTAATTTGTCTTAGTCTGTTTTTCTGGGTTGCTCTTGAGAATATCTATTGTAAAACGTAATGGATGCTTGTAAAAATTTATTTGTATTCGATATTCCAATCTTGCTTTATTCGCTAATTCAATAATGTATATACACGTGAAATTTCATATTGTTGCTCTGCTGGAATGATTCTCTGTTTTCTCAGAAGCCTTTTCCATAATAAAAATTGTGTTAATTGTCTGACATCAATAGATACATTGGATTCAATCTTTACTTGAAAACAAAACACTATTCTAGTGTTCCCAGGCTTTGTGCATATCTTGTAGAGTTTATTCATGGCGTTGGTGTTGCAATTTTCTGAAGTTCGTTCGTATTGTCAGAGAAGATAAAGTCGACTAATTTACATCAGGTAGACATATCAAAGGAAATATTGCCCTCCGCATAAGTTCGACTCCCTTCATAAAATACAGTATTTTGCATTGAAGCGACTTAATTATTTACTAACCAGAGTTCATTAGTCGAAATCAAATCGACTTCATAGTTCTATTCAAAATGGTGAATAGCAAATACTGCTAGCCATATCAAGAGCTGTTTTGACTAAAAAAAAAATAGTAAACTAATGCTCTGGTGGATGGATTAGTCACCAAGACACATTATAATGCATTTACATATATTGCTCTCGGCACATCCAAGCTTTAAGACTAAACATCTCAATGAGGGAATTATTTATTGAATGAAATTGGGGAAAATCACTAGTCTGTTTGAGCCAAGAGCTTGTTTTAAAAGCTAGTTTATTAGATAGACTAGAACATGAAAAGATTAGTTTTTCATGCAACCATCACTGCGTTTTGAATAATCGTAACTATACATAATCGCTTTTCTTTACGCCCAATAATAATATCAAATCAATAAATACAACAAATATAATATGATTTACAAGCTCAATATCAGTATGCCAGTTCTTGCAAACGTATATATTCCTGAAGTTCCGCTGTTATTAATTGGACCTCTAATTACTGCCGTACTGGAGCAATTTATTTGATGAAGATACTGTAGGCCTTTATTTTCATTGATTATCGCCTTGCATCTGAGGTAAAATGATATGAGTAATAGACACACTCCGAAGGTGCTTGGAAATGATTCTATTAAGAAGCATCAAGAGGGATCATCCTGGCACTAAACTATATTACAATTTCTGACCTTTTAGTGAGTGGGCTGCTTGAATCATTTGAATTTCCATGCCCACTTTATTATGAATATTTTATGATGAAAGATGGAGTATTTCGATGAGAGCTACTTGGCTCAAGATTGTATGGGATAATGTGATCGAACAGATTTTTGGCTAGGAGTAAATCTCCCACATATATTCTTTACCGGCGCAAGGATACTTTGTTCCTTCAGCGTTGTCGGTAGAAATAATAAATTTAAAAGTAGTAATAGACGTAACTAAGCATATAGTCGCATGGGAGAGGACCACAATTTTGACTTACTAATTGAAACCCGATGATCTATATTTATCTATCCTACAGTCCAATGTATTAGAAAAATACCTATAGATTTCACAAATCTCTGGGATTGGATAATAGTACTTAGAGTAAGTATTCAGAAAATTAGTAATGAGACTAATGGTAATTCCAATTGAAAAACAAAATATCCGGCCACCCGGATTCGAACCAGGGACCTAAAGATTGCTATTATCACTACAGTCTTCCGCTCTACCAGCTGAGCTATAGCCGGATTACATAATTTGTTACTAGAAAATCAGTTTTTGGTACGAGCAAGTCACTTTGACAGTCACACGGTATTCGAGAGCCTAACGCGCCGTCTCTGGATGGCACAGTGGTTAAGAGCCCCGGGACTTAACCAATGTGTGCTGGGTTCGATTCCCGGCGACGGCACCTGTACTTGAGATGGATCCGGGACATACTCTAGGAATCGAGCTAAAATCTACTTAGTTCTTAATAATTTGATATTGATCGTTCTCAGAAAACAAGAAATATGTTTAATATAGTGACTTGTCAGAAGAAATACATGTAAGCAATGGTTGAGCGTTAGAAATAGCGTGCAAATCCTTTCATTTAACTTGTATAAGAGACTTTTCAATAAAAGATCCTTCAATCTCAAAAAAAAAAAAATCGAGAGCGTAACGCAGTAACCCCTACCTTATCCCCCTCCTATCCTCTGCTTCCATTTGTTTACTACCCACCCCATTTCTCATGTTATCCTTGGATATCCACAGTTAGTTGAGTTTCACCACTCCCTTACCTATTTGAGCTGAAATTCGATATGACCAACATATAATTTCGATCTACGATATCACCCAAAGCTTTAGCTTTGACTTCCCTTTCACATTATTGCTTATAATAATGTAACAATTGTATTTTAGAGTCTTTCTATACAATAAAGACTCGGCATTGATAAAAAAAACGGTATTCGAGAGCGTTCTCGGAACACTTGCAAAAGATGTTCCCTAGGGATACCTGAAACCATTGCCCATGCCTTTCTAGACTGCCCAGCTATCGCACAACTCTGGCAAAGAGTTGATGAGACAAACTGCCGAATAATTGGAATACCGCCACACGAATCCACGAGAGAAGACAGACTGTTTGGACAAGACAAACAAATAAGTCAACGCTTCAACGAAGTGGTTGCTCTGAGCCACGACATAGCCCTGTGGATAATATACCGCTCGAGACTTGAATTAGTGCTGGACGATGTCCAACCCAATCCGGTAGCCATAACCAAACAATTTGACCACGAACTACAGCGAGGAATAAAGTCCAAGTGGTGGATGGCAATGAAACAGGAAGGGAAAAGAGACTTCATCGATAAATGGTCAAGGGGAAACTGGGTGAACACCATAGATGATTCTGTGATTTTCATCCAGAACACCTCCGAAGATCAAATCCCAGCCCCAACTCCGGCCTGAGAACTGCACCCAACCCTTCACTGCTGTATATTAATACCATCTCCTCTATCGTTCTTTTCCCTACTTTTTCTTTTTTTTTTTCCTTTTTTCTCCTTTCCTCTTCCTTCTTTTACTTTTTCAATCCTTCACTTATTTTCGTTATTTCATGCACACAATCAGCCTATCTTAATACCATTGCACACAACTTTTTATCCCTCCCTCTTACAGTTATTCCTATCCCCTTCTTTATTAAGCTAATTGCTGTTTCCATACTTTCCTAGCTCTTTCCTCATCACCTTTTCTCTCTTCCTCTTACACTTAAATCCTTTTCTTCCTTTCTTTCTTTTTCCTTCTATCCTCCAAATTCTGCAAGGTAGGCCAGGAGCATTACCTGGGTGATTTTGACGTAGAGGCTACCCAACCTTTCTAACAGGATAGGACACTTTCAATAAAGGTCCTTTGTTAAAAAATAATCCAGAGCGTTCTCGGATGAAGGTCTGGACCTTCATCCAAAAACGGCCAACCCTCCCAAAACACCGCACACTACGCTGACGAATCCTCGTAGAGCGTGTAATTACAAATTCGACATTCCCTGGTGATGACCCGAAATGTACTCGCTGTAATGCTCCGAGGGACACCATCCATCATACCTTCTTCGAATGTCCCGAACTCACATCAGTGTGGCTTTGGGCGAAGAGGTGTATCAACACCATCTCAGGCCCCCTAAACACTCAGGTGCTGAACTCCAGGAATCTCGTACTTGACGACCTACCAGAAGCCCCGAGGACAGTAAGACACACGGCTCAAATCATCTTCGATTCGGTATTATGGCAAATCCATCGGGACCGAATCGCCTACCACTTCGAATGCACTCGAGCACCACCCGAGACAATCATCGTCCGTGCCGAAATGGACATCGAGGAGGTTATCGGAGGTGAACTAATAAAGGCACGAAAAAGACGAGAGATGGAGTTATTTCGAAGAAGGTGGTGCAGTCAGGGAGCGGTAACAGAAAGTTCGGATAGAGCAAAACTAAAACTGGAGTGCCGAAGCAACCCTTCCTCTCTCCCTATCCGCTCTTTACCTCCTCCCCTCCACTTTACTTCATATCTTTCACCAAATACCCGATCACTATATACATCTAAGCTACTCTTTATTCCCTTACTTCACGTTTATCACCTTCTCACTATTGATCAAAAAAAGCAGGAGTTTCTAGGTTATTGCGGGGGGTGGAGTAGCTTAGTGGTAAGCGCTCCTCGGTGCCATCGAAATGGCAGGGGTTCGAATCCCGTAACCCCCACAAGCACAAAAAATGTGTCTGGACTCTCCACTAATTCTGTGTCCTGCTTGTCGTGTCTATGCTCTCCATTACTCTTATTTCTGTCTTTTCCAGCCCGATTCTCTACAATCACTCTTCGTCCTGTTTTGTCTGATCTTCTCCTTATTACTGTCTCTCATTACTGTCCCTTGCTCGCCGTAACTGTCGTGTCTGGTTATTCTACTATTGCTGTTTCTTAATTGTTCTGTAACTTCTGCCAGCAATTGGCTATAATCTACACAAAGGCCGTACAACCTTTGATTCCTCTTCAACGATTAACTCCATGAGGATACTTTTCAATAAAGATCCGTAGCTTCAAAAAAATTCTGGGCTATTACGAAAATAGCTGGTGTCAGTATCAAGCTTTATTCTATCAAGTTCGGCTGACTATACCAGATATCACCAGATCCAGTAGCAGTAACCAGAGAATGGGCGCATTTCACCTCAGATGGGGGAGCGTGGAGAAGAGCCTGGAAGAATTGGCCAAGACGCCCAAGCGAGCCAAGGGAAAAGACCTTTCGATGACGTATACTTCAACATAAGTTAATTACAGCAAGAATTGCTTAACATTTCGACCTTTCTAGCCCCAACTGCAAGAGATGCCGACGAGAAATGGTAGAGACCATAGAACACGCCTACTTTGAATGTGCGAGAATTTGAGACCTTTGGAGTGGGTTTGACAGGCTCCATCAAAAGATCCTCGATAAGCCCTGGATAAGCATGCAAAAGTATGAGAAACTCTTAGGATTCCACGAGGAGACACAAGGCAAAAATCGACAAGTCTCCGTGTTGTTACACGACATCATGGTCTGGAGTTCACATAAGACAAGGGTCGCAATTGTCATGGACAACCAAGAACATGAGGGCATCGCATTCAAGAGTATCTTTTTATCAGACCTACTCATAGCAATTAAAGGACGATGGATACAAATACAGAGGAATAAAGCTGAAGAAAATTTCAAACAGAAATGAGGAAAGAGCTCGCTAATCCGGATCAATGATAACAAAGAAGTAGTTTTCGATCTCGAGGAAGCAAAGAATACATAGTTTGATCCTCTTAAGCACGGAGCCCTTTAAGCTTCATCCCTTGTTTTCTTGTACCTAATAATCTTCATCCCTAACATATAATATAGTTTAAATTAACCACAGGACGCAAATTCTCGCGTCCTTAGAGGAAAAAAAAAATATTCTGGGTTGCCGTCGCCCTAAGATTAGCATAGTGGTTTGGGATCCCGTAGCCGAATCACTAGGTTGCGGGTTCGATTCCCATAGGCGACACCCCGTCCATGAGAGTTTGCCGAGTTTTTCACAGGACTGGATCGCTATCAATAGTATAGCAACAAGCAAGTAATATCAAGCGGCTACAAAATTAGGTAGCAAAAATCTTTAGGAGAAAAGTCCAACTGCAAAAATGGGGGGTCAGGGGCAGTACCTTGGTGATTTTGACGTTGAAGTCTACCCTTTCATTCCCTTCAGATAAAATTATCAAGTGGACGTAGAATAATTCGTTAGGTATGAAAAAAAACTTATATTGTCTTCTGCTTTAAAGCCCCTTAAAATTTCGCTGATTTAGTACTTTCGCATACTTCAATCGCCTATCGGGTTTTGAGCAATTGTTTCTCCGGTTTCCAAACATTTTCACGCAAAATGTTGGCGTCATTTGTTAAGATGGATACACTTAATAATCAGGTGCATTCGTACAATCAGATTCATTGATATTCAGTGTTGTACTTTATGGGGGGGTTCATTGTATAGATAAAATAACAATGGGAAGAGGATATCTTGTTTTTACGCCATCGCTTAGTGGTTTTATCTGGATCTGGTAGAGCGAGCACTAGTGCTGACGTTAGAGTGATTTTGAAGTTTTCAGAATCAGTTTACTCGTGTATTGTCCATTCTCCTTCAGCGGATATGTAATCTGCACATTTTGCTGTAGGGAATATCTCTCTATAATCTCCATAATCACTTGGAATATTAAAGTGGGCTTAAAAAATAGTGAGATATAGACATTTATCGAATACATATTGAGAATACAAAATTGATTGTCCATGGATAGACATCAATATTGAAAGGATATATAATAGGATAAAAGAGTTAGTCAGGTAATATAGAGTTATCTTTAACTAGCTATGAATTCATTAAATAAAAAATTGTTACACCAGTAATGGCGCTCCGATGTCTTGTCTTCGTACCCATTCTCTTCTCAGTTTTGGCCATCCAACTATTAACAACGCAATTATAGCACATCCCAATAGGGACCAGCTTATGATAATATCGTGTTCTTTTAACCATGCCATCACAAGTGAACCAATTAAGACACTCCATGCTATATAATCATTGAAAAATTTAACACTTCCCCAACTCATCACAGCTATTGTAATAGCACCGGCGACGTTAAAGATTTGCCATGCTTGGGGTAGGGTATATTCAAACACACTAACAGCTAGGACTACAGATTCAATGACGCTCCAGGTATAAAAGAGAGAGAAAGCTGCTCGGACAAAAAGCTTATCGGAGTAAGATTCTAGATTTAATAAATGCACTCGCTTATAAGCTTGGAAAATAGTTATGCAAAGTCCAGTAACAACGAGCAATGTAAAATGTGATGACCAAGCAACATGCTAAATAGATTGAGTGGTTAAGATGTAGAAAAGATTATACCATCCTGATTATTGACATACCATAAATTTGAGGAAAATTGCAAGAATAAGAGAAGCGATGACGTACCACCATGCCACTGCCTCAAGTGCAGTCAGTGCGGTTGGAAACCACTGGTATATAACGAAGCCTCCCAATAGTACAGATGTAGCCCACCTATATAAGTTTTCTATTTTAGCTATGCCTCGCTCTTCAACTACAATGGTAGGTTAAAACGCTTGATATTAATGACTGACCAAAGGAATTGCATAAAAATGGGAACAGGCCTAAGTGAAGAGTCATATCCAAAGCTAGGAAGGTGAAGCCTAGATATTTCTAGGACGGAAATGTAAGAGAGAACATTACAAATTCGAATTGTGAGTTCTTTTTGACTCATTATTGAATATAAAGAATGGGGTTCACGTTATTCTTTCGTGAGAAAATCTTCAAATCTAAATTGATAGCGCGCAGTCTGAATAGTAACGTACTGTTGAATATTCCATTTAATCAGAATAATTTATTACTATTATTATCGTGGCAATAAGGTATAATATTTTGAATCGGCACGTTTAGGCGTTAATGGTGACAACATGGTATTATTCACTTTAAAGAGTTAATATAATGGGGGTAAAACTTGAATATATGTTCATGGGTGGAGACACACAAGACATGGAGAAGCCAGTCACGCGGTATACGTGACAATTTTTATTCCCCAGAGTGAAAGTCAGAACATCTCTAAAGTGAGAGAGCTAAAGTTAACGGCTTCAGTCAAATTTTTAACAACTAACATTTTTTCTTCAATAATGGTTTATAATAACCATTATTGACATATGAGAACTTGCTCTCTACTCTCTTTCCTTTTGAGATTTGATGATATAAATAATTTGTTTTGTTTCCTGGTGATTTCTTGTTGCTCCTACGTTTCCATTCTATCTCCTCACTCTTTTTTGTTTTTCGCATTCATTTATTATAAATTATTTCCAAAAAAAAAAGAAACAACAATTTCTTCCATTTTCTGTCAGTTATACTGCGATCACATCAAGATCTTTTTAATTAAGTCTGACCAACCTCTAATAATCTCCTTTATATTGGTGGCGTTGACTGACGCTCTAACATGTCGGATGGCATCGCGTCCGATCGGCACAAGCAGATACAGCATGTGGGCGTTAGAGTAGAACCTAAGTATTTCAGGTATGAATTTAAAGCGATTTTGTTAAGGCAACAAGCAGAGAATGATTAAAGGCTTGCACTAAATGATAATATTATTCAACCTATTCTCTAAATTATCTAGGGATCCCACTACTCGTGAATCCATCAGTTCTCTCGTGCACACCGTGACCTCGTACGCACAGAACATTTCGCGCCGCCTTAGTACTCCACATGTTCCATCATTTCCTCATCCCAATGTATCAGATCCGCGCTTGCGTCATGCACCACATCCACCGTTTGCGGTAGATGAACAGCATCTCCAGTACACCAATTTTACTACTCCTTCTGGAGAAGAGATTGATAGCAACGGTATTTTATGTTCAAAATTTGCTTGGCTTGACAGATCAAGATTTTGTCTCCTTCTGGGGTATAATGATGGATTTCAGGTATGGGATGCGAGCGACCCTAATAACATCCATGAGCTTGTATCAGTTCGAGATCAGCAGCTTGGACCAGTAACTTGGATTGGGGAGATGCCTGAAGGTGTTGGCTCCGGTCTTGACGATGTTGAATGGGAAATGGGAGACTCAAAGAATTGCAAAGTAATTAGCCCGCTCCTAGCATTGATTGCTAAGCCAAATATATTGTCATCCCGGCTTGAATCTCGTTCGCTTCTTCACTTTTACTCTCTCCGCTTGCACAAAATCATAAAGACGATAGAGTTTGGAGAGGAGGATGAAGGAGGAGGCGAAATTGTGTCTTGCCAGTGTGTTCGGCAGGTGATAGTTGTTGTAAGTAGTACAAAATATCACGAAAATCTTCTGTGAAAATATTTCTAATAATATGTTTGGTAGGCCACCACGACCACACTTCATTTCCTGTCTGCCCCCACTCTTACTCGCACAATCCCAATACTCTCCGATATTGCTGTGTCCTCTAACAATGAGCTTCCGGCTTTCGCACTCGGTTCTCGCTGGCTTGCCTACGCTTCCTCTTCTCCTATTCCCTCTTCTCGCCGAAGTAGCTCAAATGCGGAAGCAATTGGTGGAGATCGTGCCTACGATAAGGTGGCAAAAGAAGTGGCTAAAGAAGTAGTCCAGGGCGTTAAAGCAATCGGTGACTATGGTTATCAAACGCTATCATCTCTATTTTCCAATTCCATGCCCGCTATGACTTCTGGCGGAGCAGGTGGTATGGGAATTGGAGGGGGAGCATACTATGGAGGTGGAAGAATTTCTGCGGGATCACCAGTACCTCCCTCACCATCATTTAACTCACGGCGATCAGCAAGTCTATCATCGCCTTTTCCTAGTCCTTTAAACCAGGTCAGCGGAGGAGGCACAGGATGGTATCCGAACGGACCGACCGGGAAGAGTGGAAAGGAGGGAGAAAACGCAGCAAATGAAACCGGCATAATCATGATCAGAGATCTACAAGCAATGCAGGCTAATACCGGTAACAAAGGAGGAAGCGGGGGAGTGATTGCCCATTTCAAAGCCCATTCCAACCCTATCTGCATGCTTTCCTTTAACCTTGCTGGCACGTTACTGGCTTCTGCCTCCACACAAGGTCATACATTCCATGTCTTTGAAATTAGCCAGCGACCTCTTTCTGGCAATGCTGAGGTTCGACATCTCTATAAACTGAGCCGAGGCTATACGCTTGCAAGTGTGGTGGATATGCACTTCAGCACCGACTCGCTTTGGCTTGCCGTAAGTACAGCCCGTGGAACAACACATATGTATGCAATTAATCCGTACGGAGGCGCCTCACATGTTGAATCGCATGTGAAGGGGCATGTTGTTAACGGGAGGAACCTGTACCCATGGACAGTCGTTGAACGAGGAGAACCTGTGACCATGAATCCAATCCTTCGTTTAAGGCTACGATCGCAGCCATTCTTGGAGGCAAAGGAATCGGTAGGGGAGCAGCAATATCACCAGCAACACTCAACGCAACCCTCGCCACAGCGGTACACCCCCGATGGGACACCGCCTTACTATGACCATTACACTTTCCCTCCTTCACTCCCATCCTCTTACACAGGAGAGAGTGCCTTTGAATCTCGGCGACCTGGCATGTCTGCTTATTTCGTTCCACCTGGGATGCCACAATTGACGTTTTCATCTCCTCATATCCCATCTTCGCCTTCGAGTAACTCGGCACATTCTCCTTCTGGTATCTCTCTATCGGCACCTACATCTTCAATGTCAAAACAACTTTCTCGCGCGGGAAGCGCCCTAAAAGACTTGAAGCGGCGGTCATCTTCTCTGACCTATATGGCCGTTAATCAATTGGTGTCAGCAGTTTCGGCTGGTAACAATGTTTCCCATTACCAATCACCATATGGAGCCTCCTCCAATGCAGTCGGTGGTGATATCGGAAGTAATGTTATGAGCAGTCATAATAAGCGCGCATCATGGGCATCAAGTGGGAGCGATCCCGAGGAGGCAATGATGTTTGCTTTCGAGGAGGAAGAGCGCAAAAAGAAAAATCACTATAGTGCCACGAAACCAGAAACAACGCAGGAGTGTACGACGCAGGACGTGTGGACGCTCCATCCTGCTAAAGGCACCTTAACCCTTCATCGAGTATGGATAAGCGCGACATGGAGAGAAAAGAGAGAGCGAGGAAGACATATCATGGTTCCGGAACTTGTGGTGGGCCAAGAAGCAATTGCAGAATGGGGAATAACCCGAGGTGCTGATTGGGACGAGGTGAAAGTGGCGATTCGTACTGGAGAAGAGAAGGCGGGTAGTGGTGTTAATCTCAACAATGTGGGTACGGATGATGCGGATGTAGCCATGGCTCAGACAAAGGTGTCTGGGAAGAAACAAATGGCCAACGGGCGCAAACCTTCTTCCTTCCGCTGGCTTGCTAACGCTGAGATTGCAACTCATGCAATTACACCCTATTCCCCGCCCTTTTTCACATCTTCTCAGTTTACCTGCCACGTCTACATGGGCGAGTATGAGCATGAACTGGTTGCGGGGCGAGTGCCCATGACACGGATAGTGGATGTGAAGAAAGGGGAGGTATTCTTTGGAAGTGCCACTGGCAGCAATGCTAGGCAAAAGCTGGTGCAGCCGCTCAACTCCATCAAAGGATCAGGAAGAGGCGGTGAAGGGGATGGAGAGGATTTGGCTGGGAACCTGTCTTTAGCGATGCGAACCAAACTGGAGTTTGATCCGTCGATGGCCAGTACTCCCATCATAATTGGTGGGAGCGAGGGAAGTTCTGGACATGGTATACTTAGCAAAAATGGTTCACTTTCTTAATAGCCAATACTAAACAGTTTCTACTTCCTATTTATGCTCCTTAGAATCCCTATCTTTCGATGACGCATTCATGATACAGGGCGATGAAGGAGGAGGGTTCGCGAAGCTTGCAACTGATGAGGAGTTTCGGATTGTGTTTGAGCAGGTCGGTGGAGGAAATACGGATGCGTTTTTACATCCCTCTGCAGGGGATGCTAGTAGAAGAAAGACATTGGATGATAAATAGATGTGAATTTTTATTCCTTTTTATTTTTTTTTCTTTGAAGGTCTCGTTTATTATTTCGATTCAAATGCAAATTTTAAAGTTTAGGTTTTTTTTTGCTTTTTTATAATTTTTTTTTCTTGGATTCCTTTCCTCTATTAAATTTTTCCTCTTATTATTCTGTTTAAATACCGTTTTTTCACACCTTTTCTTTGCTTTATATTATGTATTATAAATTTTTGATCTTGTGTTTAAAGCTACAGCAACGAAAAATAAAAAAAACTTCAAGAAACTCTTATGAGAAAACTATCTTGTTATACGATTTGAAGATTTAGTACACTCTCCGAGGCCGAAAAATACTAGGCGCTGGAACTTGAGCACTGGATTGCGATAACAAAGACCTGCTAATATTCCAAACATGAATGATTTGTTAAGGCGCTCACCAATTGGAGATAAATATAAGTTTGCTGAACAAAATAGTAGGAGGCTGGGATTGTAATCGAAAATCCCAAATTTTCACAGACCAGTGTAAATTTGCAGCCGAATGTATCAGATTGGATAAATATCCTGTAGTGAGAGATATCCCTCTCAGCCTCAGGCTTCGTTACTTATATGAGCGTGGCTTAGCATTTGAATTTACGTAAGTACTTGGACACGGCTAGTATGCTTGTGAAGCGTTGCCATTGTTTAATATTCGAAATAAAATCTTTTTTCGAAAACTTAAAATAGAAGAGCCTGAGTATAAGTTAAATGAGCTCGATTCATTCGTATTTTTCAGAGTACGCATTTATTGAGTATATATATAAATGTATTTACATGCGTGTAGTGGGTTTTTGTGCTATTCAGCAGGTCTCATTTCTCCAGTTGAATCAACTTCAGCCCAGCAAGGTACCTTAGATTTGAAGCCACATTTCTTAATTTTTTTGGTCACTATCTTTTCCTTCCAAGAGCATCTATAACCGTCGGTGGACACATATCCATGAATGACAAGTCATTTTGTGTAAGGCACCAAGGGATTGATGCAAGGAGGTATCACTGCATTGCCTGTTTTCCTTGAGCCAAGCCAAATAACTACAAATAAGCATTAATTTCATCAATAGTGAGCCCAATCTTCAGATAGCCAAGGAATCTTAGGATATCAAATCCAAAGTGCTTAATCAGCCCTAGGTATATGAATTTGAAAATTTTATTTTTGCGATGAGCTCATGAAAATTTTAACAGCAGGATGAGTGATAGAATGAATGATGGGTGGTTTTGTAATTAACAGATGAACTGGTTTAAATTGAAATATACATTAATTTTTTAGGTTAATCCAAGCAAAATGTACGTAAAATTGGAGTATAAATCATTCATTATGTAGCTTACGTATCAGATGTTTTTCTCAGGTATATACAAATATATTTGAAATTTCTACGTATATTATCCCCTCAAAGCCTCTCTTATCCCTTATAGTAAATCCCTTTTATCATATTCTATTTTTACCGTCATTAACAAAAATATTCTTTAAATTATATTGTCTTTTTTGAGGATTCCCAAACCAGCATAATCGTTCCTTTTTTTTTCTTGCCTATGCACATCTCATCTGTGTTGGGCTTCATTGCTTTTCCAGCACATAATAGTTAGAGAACCAATTCTCTTGTTCTATTTTAATCCTCTTTGTTGACATCTCTGGTTACCTACCATTTCACACTATCTTCATATCGCTAGATTGAAATATAGATTCTCCTCTCGCACTCATTACCATTCCCTCCCTCCTTGCTTTAGTTTTCTTCGTTTTTTCTCCCTTATCTCCTTTTGATCTCCCACCTCTAGATACTCATATTTCACAATGTCATTCCCTTTAAGTCGCCCACCAACATTAAGACGCCTAATATCTGACTCCACCGCATCATCTTCAAACTGGGACTCATTTATCTGGCTTGCCCTATATTTTTTCTTCAATCTAGGGCTAACTATCTATAACAAAGTGGTGATGCAGCTATTTGATTTTGGATATCCGTAAGTTTCTGCGAACATTAATTGCACATTGAATCTCTTTTCCTCCCTTGATATACATGTATTAATATACATATGTGGACAATTTACAATATAGATGGACATTGACGGGTATCCATACCTTTTGCGGGGCATGTGGGGCTTATATAGCCTATCAATTGGGCTACTTTAGACCGGCAAATCTGGGAGAAAGGGAAAGCATGGTTATGCTTCTTTTTTCAGTACTCTATACAATAAATATAGCCATCAGCAATGTTTCCTTGTAAGTGTTTTAATTTTTGTAAAGATATGACTGATATGCGCCTACCAATTTTAAATTGTTTCTTATTAGGAATCTTGTCACCGTCCCGTTTCATCAAGTGGTGCGAGCGATGACACCACTCTTTACAATTATTTTATCGGTGATCTTTCTTAAGAAGCACTACTCAGTCATGATATATATTTCACTTATTCCAGTAAGTTTCACTGGAAGATTATTTATATCTTTATGATCAGAGTCTCATCTGTTTATCTTTTAACTCTTCTAGGTGATTGCTGGTGTAGCTTTTGCTACTTTCGGGGATTATAATTATACTCCTACGGGTAGCTGCTGAAAAATTCGATTTCTATTTTTTAACATTTTTACTTACGCAAATGCTCTTTCTTGGTATACAGGATTCTTTTTAACGGTTCTTGGAGGTGTGCTTGCAGCGCTCAAGACTGTTGTCACAAATCGGGTTCAAGTGGGTCGTCTTAAACTTCACCCATTGGATCTCTTACTGCGTATGTCACCGCTTGCTTTCGTCCAAACAATGATATACGCATATGTGACTGGCGAACTAGCGGAACTCCAGGAATTTGCCTACACGGGTGCACTTAACTCTGTCCTTTGTGTTGCCTTATTGGCAAATGGAGTAATAGCCTTCTTTTTGAATGTCGTAAGTTTTACGGCAAACAAGAAGACGAGCGCCCTAACGATGACGGTCGCTGGAAATGTGAAACAGGTGTTAACAATTGTGCTCGCGGTGGTTATATTCCACCTCAATATTACTCTCATGAATGCCCTTGGTATTCTTTTGACCTTGGTGGGCGGTGCATGGTACACTAAAATTGAGTTAGCCGAAAAACAGGGCAATGCGAAGAGTGGGTTCTCCCTGTCTGCAGTGGCGGCTAATGGCCGCAAGCTAACTCCAGGAGACTCCATCCTAGGGACGACTGGAAGCGAAACCCTTGGAGGGATACGAACATCTCGATAACCACTACCACATACTTTTATATATATTCTCTTATATTCTTAATTTCACTCTATTCATTTTATTCTTTTCAAGCTGCTTGGAAAAAAAAACTATGGTTATAACACTGTGAGAATTCTGTCCAAGAAAAACCAAAAAAAAACTGGTATCTTTGAATAATCCTTTATTATTATCACAGTATTATTTTAACTCTGATAGATCATTGCGTCTCTCCAATTTCTTTCTTTTTTTGTTGTTTGTAATTATTTATTATTGAAAACGGAACCGCCAAATATGCTCGATATATTTTTTTCCCTTGTATAGCTTTTTTTTATAAAATCTTTTATTTTTGGGCATTAATAGACAATGTCATTTTAATACAAGTTTGAGATATAAGGTCAAAGGAATTAGTAAGTTACAATCGATTCATTTCCATCGAGTACATACTCTCCAATTTTGACAAGATCCCTCGGACTCCAGTTGAAGCACCTTCGAACTCATGTAAGAAATCTAGGACAATAGTGAGGGAAGCAAGATTGGGGCATAAGCCAGTTTGAGTCCCGTACACCAATATTTCAACTAAATTTTCAAGGAGATCCACATCCCGTGTCGCTCGCCATATTGCAAGAGTGATATCCGCTAGGAGCAGCCAGTGACCTTCAAAGTTATCGCAGCCTTTGTCTATTAGTTGCTTAACAGCACGGGCATCCTGTCTCAATACTGCTGGTTTGAGAGAGGCCAAGAATTGCTGTACGCTTGTCAAAGAAGTATTGAAATGGGAAGAGGAAGTGGGAAACGAGAGATAAACGATGTATTCTAAAGCCGAATTTTGCTATATTAAATGGATAAATAAGACACTGAAATGGCAGAGGAATAAGTAAAGGTGAGAAGGAAGTCATTATTACCTCTATTTCCTTGCTAAATAACTTATCAATGGCATCAACCCTCAACAGATTTCCAATTCCCCATAACCATACTAGCTGTTCGCGCTGTTTTATTGTTTCATACTCTCCAACGAGCAATGCCAATCTTCTCTCTTCATTTACAGCTTCGAGGGATCTTTTAATAAAGGCAGAAAACAATGTTTGCATTGATTCTGGAGCAAACTGAGACATATTTTCATCGTTAAGTGTTGTGAACTTATTGCCCGCGAGCAAAGCTACGAGGCGTATAACTCGCCAGTCGGGGTGCTCTTCTATGTATCCTAATAGCACACGAATCCCGCGTGAGTACAACTCTGGATTACTCAGCATTATATTAAAAAAATCTGATGCATCAAAATGCAGTTTAATTTGCACTGGTGATATATAGGAATAGCTGGGGGTGAAAAGTATGGGTGCTATGAGTGCAAGGAGCTCAGATTCAAGTACTTGAGGGTAGCAGAGCCAAAGAGAAAGCTTATCCTCAAGTGAAAGCCGTAGGTAAGCAGGAGAATCTGGGAGGGAGGCTACAAAATCATCGTAAAGGACCGTATCCCTCCGACACATAGAATTTGTTCTTGCGACTTCACACCACTCCCATCCATTTCCTCGCCACTCCACACACCGTTCTAAATGAATTGCGCTTCTCACTACCTCTATTATCAAGTCGCTAGTTTCCTCATATCCCATCATTGCAATACATCCCTCAGCCACTTTCTTCACCAAAAATCTCTTTTCTTTTTCCACTTTTATCTTCATCAGTGTGCCTATCGTCTCACGCAGAGTATGCATAAGCTCTTTGACTATGGCCCTTTCTATCGTAACTGACGATATCCCTAAGATGGAAGCAAATGACAGTAATGATTGATCATGGTGCGTCTGGGAATGAAACAGTGCACGTATTCGCTGAAGGCACCAGACTCGAGATCTGAATGGAAAAATAAATTAATTTAAGAAGCGGGATATTAGCATGAGACTCAGAAAAATTACCGGTTAAGAAGGGGGCCATCCATCTCACCGAAGCATTTCGCGTATTCTAATAAGCATTTTGTAATCGCCTGACACAATTTGGGGTGGAGTGTCAATAATCTATTATACTAAAATATTTTATGTAAATTGGATTGGATGAGAGCGAAGTAAGCAAATAGAAAAAAGCACCGCCAATATAGTTAGCACTCGGCCTTCCTCCCTATATTTTTCCGCGCATTCGTCGGCAGTATCACAACTACCCAGTTTCTATACATACATCCAAAAATATTAGTCATATTGTTAGTATTAATTTTGACTCGGCATACCTCAAAGAGAGTATCTAACCAACGAGATATATCAGGAATCAACGAAACGGAGTCGTGTGCATAAGCGAGCGAAAGAAAAGGATTTGTATTCACATTAGGGGTTATTTTATGCAGTAGAAATGGTAATGAGTCTACTGGATCTTTAGACATACATTAATTCTTTCCAAGATCTCTTTTTTAATCCCCATTAATATTATTTAATAGAGGTAAAAGGTGTGCTGCGCCATATTATAGAATATATGGCAGAAAAATTTATAAAAGTTCAGATTTTGAGGGACCGTTAGGAATCACAAGGCGTAATATTTTTATTTGTAAATTCATTACTTTAAACATATCCCGATATCATTATTTGGAGATTGATATAACCAGTACTTACCTTCCGAATGGCAACATGGTACTTTCACGGTCTAAAATATAAAGTATTTAGTATTTGATATAAATAAACGAATTGCATCAGAAAATGTGCATAAGCTCATGTTGAAGACTGAAGTGATTTTTTCTCATCACCGATCCAAGAATGGATCTGAGAGTGGTGCATGAATCAATTTTAATCATCGCAAGCACACATGGACAGGGGATGAAATACTAACCAGTTATTCGCTAATTGGGTCGTTACGTGAATTGGAACAAAAACCGATCTATTAAGAGTAAAATAGATATTAGATGATTCATATTGATATTGGTAAGCTGGTATCATTAAAAAATAATAGAAAGCTCATGTTGAAGACTGAAGTGTTTTTTTATCATCACCGATCCACTCAAGGATCTGAGAGTGGTGCATGAAACAATTTAATCATAGCAAAGTAGAAAGTATGGATGAAAACTTACCTTAGTCAGTAGAAGTTGATAATTGATTAGACTCGTTAATTCTATGAGAAAATGCATATTCAATTAGAATTAATTTAATCCAATATCCAATTTCGAATTAAGAAATAGCATATCAGTAACTTCGAAAAATATCTTCAAAGTATATAATAATCAGAGAGATTCCCATTGAAGTTCAAGAAAGCATCATGTATGCATACAAAAGCTTCGATGGATGAATAGATATTTACCTCGTAAACACAATAAAAATCTTCGTCGTTAGGATGGATGCTAATAAGAGAAAATGGGAGTTGAATAGGGTTGACTCTAACGCGACGCGTTAATAAAGAGTGATTGCTGCGCCACAATACTTATTTTATTTTGATTATAAGATCAAAGAATAGGGAAGCCCGATAACAGATTAAATAGCGTTTCAAGTACTGAATTAAACTGCAAGCACCCACTGAGACAATATTTTTGGCTAAAACTCATACGATTGAGCTAGATGCTTAATCTCTTTCACGCCAACGTAGCCTTCTAATTTTCTCAGCTACCACAAGCATTTTGCAAATAAATAGAATGTAAAATATTATTAGAACATTGAAGTTGAGGAAGTTAAATAAGATGAATTTCAAAATAGGAAGGGGGTTGCAACATTGAACCGTTTTAAGTATAATAAATCTTTCATTTCCTAGTCAATAGAAAAGATACGGGTTATATTTAGACAAGACTCGTATTAAGGGCATGTAGATTGAGGCGCAAAGACACTCTATTCTCTCTTCCAGCTATATTTACTATACCGAGTGAAATGAGGAATTGGTAGAAATATGTGATCATGAAATCACCTAATGTTTTGAAATTTGAAATAGAGAAAGATTTTACACTCAAAGAGCGGTTTATTTAATAATATAAGACAAAGAGTTTGTAATATCATATTATATATATTTGCCACTAGAAGAATGATCCTATTTCCTTATCTTTGCGTTTTTTCGTAGTTCTATTCTCTTTTTCACGCTCATTTAAATTTGACTGATATATTTTCTTTTATGAATGAATAGTAGAATACATCTCTAAGAAATAAAAGACTTACCAATCCAACCAATCAAAATTTCATTTTTGAGCTTCTCCTTTTTGGAGTTTTTCAATCCTAGTCAAGTATACCCTAACTTAGACTCATGCCCCCGGAGCATTTTAATTCAAAATTGCTCCACTCAATGCCAATACTAGTGGTAGACAAACCACTACCAAAGACTCCAACACCAGAAGAAGATCATAAGAACTATGAACCTATAAAAGATGCAGTTGGAAAGAAGAAGAGGTTCAGCATCGATGTGATAGGAACAAGGAATGGACCATCAGGAAAATCTAATGAAAAGCCCAATTGTAATGGGAGTATCAAAAAATCGCGACCCAGCCTTGACCTTCGAAAGGGAGCCAATGGCTCTTCGCAAAACACTCTTCCCGATGAAAACAAGACACTCCAGAAGCGCGCGTCTCTAAAGGACAGGGTGGTGAGCAAATTGGCTACTCGCAAACATGGCAAGGCAGTTGATACAAGGCCAAGTTCTAGGATGGATCGGTCTGAACTAGAGCGAACACAAAATCTAGCGGAGATAGCTAGCGTGAAAGATAATATCAAAGAAGAAGAAGCAATGCAGTGGAGCAAAATTCGAGAACCCGGTGGGAATCCTCCGTCGCTAACGCTGGACCTTGATAACAAAGTTTTACCCTCGCTTCCTAGCCTGGACGTCGAATCAGAGGAAGAGGAATTGATAACACCAACAGCGCCTAAAAAATTTGGAGTTGATTTTCCTCCACGAGCAGGGAGTATATTCGAAGAGGAAGTCAGTAGAGGGAGGAGCAAGAGTACGCGAGGTATTGTAGACAAGACAGATAGTTTGTTACAATCAAATCCTTTGTCATCAACAACATCAATTTCAGACGACTCCTCGCATTATTCATTGTCTACTGCCACTCCCTTTCGAAGTTCTGTCTCTTCCACTCTATCCGTGGATGACCTGAGAGATATCAGCGATATGGCAGTTATGGCAGCTCGCACTACAGCTACATCTAGGCCCATGTCACAGGATGAGATAGCTTCTCCTGTATCTGCACCGATTATTCCAATAAACAACAGCAATGATACCGAATCCCCTTCTGCTGTCCCAGTTGTCCAGATACAGGTCCCCAAGCCTTCAAAATGGTCTGCTTTGCGTACAGGGGTGCGACTTGGACGATTAGCCAAGAAGAATAAAGACAACATACCAACTAAGGAAAAAACAGGCGCGGATATAGTTACCGAGCTATTTACGGGCCTACTACCAGTCCATTGCATCGGAATGCATATTTTACGTGATGAACGCGGGAATCGGCGAGTTCCTGTGATGCTAAGCCAGCTCCAGGTAATCTTAGATTCCTATCTTTTTCTTTTTGGTGCTCATTATTCACTGAACTGATATGATATTTTTGAATTAAAGCTAAAAATTACAGACTCTGACATTCACAGCCGTACTCGAGCCAAATTCCGTATAGAACTAGAATACGGCGACGGCATCCGTAAATGGGTTGTTGAAAAGCAGTATCGTGATTTTGTAAGCCTGAATGCGCGTCTCCGTCTCTCAGACCCCGCTGGCACCCTTCTTAACAACTTTCCCAAATTACCGAAACTGCATTCTCATCATTTACGCCGATCATGGTCTCCAAGTTCCGGGTTGCTCCGCAGAGGCAGCTTTATGGATTCCAATGCAGTGATGCGGTTCGCTTCCCATATTTTTACTGATGACAGTCGAGGAGATAATTATTCTGGTAGCAAATTTACAAACAGGTCACCGGAAAATTCGACGCAGGATCTACCTTCACTTGTGCCTCACTCCCCCGCATCCGACCACGACATGACGGTCCGTGGAGATTTACTAAGTCTATTTCGCCTATCACAGCATATTCCTCATTCATCCCAGCAAAACCTATCAAGCCAAGTTCATTTACCCAGCGAACAAGCCCATCATGCCCGTGAGATTCGCGAGAAGCTTGAAAAATACTTGCTGGATCTCATTCGGTATCTTCTATTTCGTCCTGAAGCCAGTAAGCTGTGCAAATTTCTTGAGCTGAGTGCAATTGGGTTGGAAATCGCGCCCAAGGGAGGATACCAGGGGAAAGAAGGCTATCTGTATTTGCAGATGGAGAGTGTCCTGCCTAAGTGGGTAGCCGGCCCTTTGCGTATCAATGAAGAGGGAAAGTGGTTTTTGGTACGACATAATTATGTTCTCTATGTCAGCCATCCTGCAGAGGTGAGAATTAACTAATAATGTAGATACTGATGGCGGTCTAATTATATTTACATCCTCGCAGAATGCTATTAAGGATGTGATACTCGTCGATTCCAAATTCGATGTTATGGAGGACAATTTCTTTGTCCCCACTCAGCATACTTCTAAGGCTGCCAATCTCCCTCGGCAACATTTCTTAACCATAACGAATTCCGAAAGGACGCTTCGCTTGCGAGCAAAACACGAATTCGAGATGGATCAGTTCTTAGCTTCGCTTGAAAATCTTAAGCAATCTGAATGGGCGGCGAGGTCAAAAAGATTTGATTCGTTTGCACCTGTTAGAAAGTACGCAGCGGCAGAGTGGTTGGTGGACGGAAGAGATTATATGTGGAGAGTTAGCCGAGCAATTGCCATGGCAAAGGAATCCATCTACATCGAAGATTGGTTCCTTAGCCCTGAGATTTACCTTCGCCGGCCTGCAACGAAATTTCCAGAGTGGCGTCTCGATCGGTTGTTAAAGCGCAAGGCGGAGCAAGGGGTCAAGATTTTCGTTGTCTTGTATCGAGAGATTGCCAAGGCAACCCCACTGTTCTCATCTCATGCTAAAGAAGTGCTCCTTGGTTTGCATAAGAATGTACACGTGCAGCGACATCCATTCGGTACGAACCGTCGAACCTATTATTACGCTCATCATGAAAAACTAGTGGTGGTGGATAATGTAATCGCTTTTATTGGAGGGCTCGATTTATGCTTTGGACGATGGTTCTTATCCTACGAGAATTACCTTAACTCAAGCATATCGATACTGATTCGGTTTTCACTATTGTTTATAGGGATAGCCCACAGCATGTAATGGAAGACGACCGTATTCCAGGCCAGGATGACATTAACAATGATAACCCGCAAATTTGGCTTGGCAAAGATTACTCGAACACACGCCGCTGCGAATTCTATGGTTTAAATAAGCCTTTTGAAGACAGCATTGACCGATCCAAAATACCTCGAATGCCCTGGCATGATGTGGCCATGATGTTGGTTGGGCAGCCAGCTCGAGATGTGGGGCGACATTTCATCCAGCGCTGGAATTTTCTTCGCCGTAGTCGACAAGACCGCGATAACTATCCATTTTTGCTTCCTCCTCCTGACTTTAAGCAAATCGACCTGGATCGACTTGGTCTGACTGGGACGTGCGAGGTACAAATCCTGCGGTCAGTGAGTGACTGGTCTATGGGTGTGAAAGAGACAGAACAGTCGATTCACAAAGCATACATACGGTGCATAGAGCGCGCAGAAAAGTTTATCTATATTGAAAACCAGTTTTTCATCACTTCCACCATAGTGGAAGGCGTTCGCATCGATAATGGCATAGGTGAGGCGATTGTCGCACGCATTATTCGGGCGCGGTTGAGAAACGAAAAGTTCCGCATTGTGCTAGTCATGCCACTCCTGCCTGATTTCTGCTCGGCAGTGGAAGCCAATTCTGGTACTCCTCTGAGGCGAATACTATATTTCCAATACATGTCGATATGCCGCGGGGAGCATTCAATCTACGGACGCCTGCAGAAAGAGGGTATAAACCCGGACGATTATTTCACCATTTATGGCTTACGTCAGTGGGACAAACTTGGAGGACAATATGTGACCGAGCAGGTGTATGTGCATACCAAACTCATGATAGTAGACGACCGCACTGTCATAATTGGTAGTGCGAATATTAATGAACGCTCACTGCGCGGAGACAGAGACTCTGAGATTGCCGCTATTGTGCGTGATACGGACCAAATTGATTCGTACATGAATGGAAAACCATTCAAAGTTGGCCGATTTGCTTATACGCTGCGAAAACGCTTGATGATGGAGCACCTAGGCCTGGACGTGGATTCGCTTGGAGAGGAACTTGCTCGGGTGTACACTCCTCAAGAGGATAGTGACAGTGAGACCTCAGAAGAACGTGGACGGAGCCGTCCCTCATCTGCAGCTAGCAAAGAGAGCAATTCTCAGGAGGACAGGAAAGAAAAACGCCGCACCAGGCGCTACTCACTCAAAATGGATAACGTGTTTGGAGATAATAACCCTGCACCTATTCTTTATACCTCGCGAGCCACAACCGTTGCCGTTCCCACTCGAGGCGGAAATCGTGATAGATCAGTTTCTAACTCGCGCAGTCGCTCGCGTACTCGTGGTGGAGAAAAGGCCAATCTGCCTCGATTATTGAAGCATTTCAAGAATTATGACACTTATGATGACCCACTGCCCGATATCACACCCGACAAGTTCACTGACCCATTAATTGACACATTTTTCATCGAGGTTTGGCAGCGTACGGCAAACCATAACACCGACGTTTTCCGTAAAGTATTCAAGCCAGTCCCCGATGATAATGTCACTAACTGGGTATTTAGTTTATATTTTCCTTGGCCAGAGCTCTAATGAAGTAACTCTTACTATTTAATCTCTTCTACTTTTAGAAACTGTATAAAGAGTTTCTGCAGCTTTCTGAAATGGGGAACTTGAACATAAGTAGCCCTGCAAGCGACCAAGTGGATTCACGTTATGCTCCCACCCGAACGTCCACTGTGAACGGAGAGAATGTATCTCTACCCCCTATCACACGATCAGCTACACAACCCATTCCTGGCACCGTTGAAAGTTCGTCGGAAAATAGTACTGGTATTCCGGTAGACGAGGTCAACCATGCTCCCATAGAGCGCCAGTTAACCTTTTCTTCCATTACTTCACGCCACCCCCTACATGCCAATGCTGGAGTTATGAGCTTAAATCAAGACGAAGAACGAATTCTTGAACATGAACTTAGTGAGATCCGTGGCCATCTTGTTGTATATCCGACACGATTTTTGTGTGAGAATACCGACGAATTGGTGACGGAAAAAGATAAGCTCTTCCCTTTACAAATTTTTGCTTGATTATTTGATATCTCCTTGCCTGTACTTTGTTGAAATACCACATTATTTATACCTAGAATAGTATTCCGTATAAGATATCATTTTTCATATTTTACAAATAGTTTGCCATTATATTATATTATTTTCGTTTTTTATCCAATCTTCTGTTTCGCATGGCTTCATTTAATAATAATAATATTTTATTTTGCACCCTAAATTGTAGGTTAATCAATTATCTTTCGAAAGAATCGCACGGGCAGAAGCTAGGAGGTTAGTAGCACTATGACAGATTATTGACATAAAATGTATGAGAGCAATTAAAATTGCACCACCGTTTTATTAAGCGCGGTGTCATATAGGAGGAATCAATTCAGGGCGAAGCTCAAGCGGTAGCTCGATCCTAAGAAACCTAAACTTTTTTATTGGGAGAGTATTGATATGGTACCTTATGTAATTCTATGCTTAGAGGCAAGATCAGAAAATACGCTCTTGGAGTCGGTAACTGAAAAAAAAAAAGGAAAATTTATATCTAGTCCATCTGCTGCGGGAAAACTTGTAGAAGCGATTTGGTAACATGACTATGCCTTTTTGGATTTAACGGTTGAAACGTGACAATTAGAGGGAATTTAATTTTAGATATCACGACGGTCTTTGTTGACGTATTGCTCTGAGCTAGTCAGAATACAAGAAGCAAAAATAGACAAGCAGCAAGAGATAGTAATATTACACAATAAATAAAATTTGGCCAAATGCTACTAAACTCGCCCAGGAAATTAAGTATAGACGAGAAAGACCTTCTGGTAAATATAGGAAAGGGCTTGGGAATGCCATAGTCTTTAATCAGCAATATTTGGATTAAAACAGCAGACTACTATGACTTAAGTCCGCGCATTAAATAAAACGCTTGTATCCATTAAATTCTATTCTAACGGATGCTTACGTTGTATTTGAGTAGCAAAGTCATAAGCCCTCACTCTTAGCCGTCACCTGGAAATAGGCAAAGAGAAATTTGCGTGGCTTGGTACGACCCCGATATACAAGCCAATTGCTCAAGGTTAATTACACCGAGCACAGACAATAAAAGAATTTTTCCACTGAGAGCGAACCTAAAATTCAAAAATCAAATGATTCACTTTACCGTCACAAGGTACAATGAGGAAGTTACTCCGATTATGCTTTTGTGTACGAGGAAGAATTAGAGAAAAGACAACGAAAAGCCTACGATAAAAAAAACTATGCAATCGATTTTTAGGTATCAGTTGATTATTCAATACTCATTTATAAAGTAGCAAGAGCAATCCAAAGTTTGCGGTTGGAGTATTCAGATAATGTACATTAGAAACGTCATCCATTTTTATTTTCGATGTAAATTTCAGTAAACCTATACTGTCTTTTTACTAATATTTAGTCTGATTTACTTTCGTGCTACAAACCCAAGTATTTATAAGGAGGGCCTGGGAATTAGCGTCGCCTCTCTAGATTCAAACATAATTCTCTTCGGATTCCCCTCCCCCCTTTTTTCATTATCCTCCTAATTCTCCTTTAATCTTTCTTTATAAACAACCCCCATTCCTTTCATTTCTACCATGAAGTTAACAACCTCACTGGTAGCAGCTGCTTTTGCCTTTGCTGTTCTTGCCCCTTCAGAAGCGGCACTTCACAAGCGACACCAAGTGCTTTGGGAAGGCGCGGATTTTATGGAAGCTGTTGCCGAGGCTCAAAAGGCCAACCCCAATGCATTCCCGGTGTACTGGTTCGACCAGAAAGTAGATCATTTCAGTAAGCATAGCCCTAAGTTCAAGCAGCGCTATTTCCTGAATGATACCTATTACAAGCCTGGAGGTCCTGTTTTATGTAAGAAATCAAGAATAAAAATACTATTCTTCGGGCATATTTCTTACAAACTCCTTCCCTGGTTTTATAGTGTATGCTCCAGGCGAAGCTACCGCTCGTCCGGTCGGCGGAGGACAGTTGCGCGAGCTTGCCAAAGCAACAAATGGATTGATGGTGTCGCTGGAACATCGCTACTATGGAGAGTCTCTTCCCACTAAGAAATCCGACTTTCATGGTATGCGATTCCTCACCGTGGACAATGCTCTTGCCGATATGGCCTACTTTATCAAACACTCCAAGCTTCCCAAGGTGTCCAAGAAGACTAAATGGGCCGTTGTTGGAGGATCTTATCCCGGTGTGCAAGCTGCATGGATGCGCCAATCTTACCCAGATCTCGTTCATGCTGCCCTTGCATCTTCAGCACCTGTACAGGCAAAGGAAGACTTTTATGAATATGATCAGGCTATGAGTGACGCACTCCCATGCTCCGGCGATCTTCACAAAGTGTCACGTTACGTGGATCGCATCTTGGAGTCTGGAAACCGCGGCAAGATCAATAAGATCAAGAAGATGTTCCATCTCCAAAATATCACCTCGGATGCTGACTTTGCTTTCGCCTATACCGATATTCTCGCCGGTCTTGTGCAATACTACTGGCCAGCAAAAGAAGACCCGATCGAGCAATTCTGCAATTCCGTTAAAGCAGCTAAGACAATTGAGGATAAAATCAAAGTTTGGGGCGACTATATTAAGGATAAACACGACAGTGATCCCGACCTCTTGCACTTTTATGACTACGACGGCATGCGTAAGGACCTCAAGCATGATAACACTAAGTCATGGTACTGGCAGACATGTCTAGAGCTTGGATATTTCCAAACTGCTCCAAGGGGCAAGTCCATTCGTTCTCGCTTCTGTGATCTGAAGCAACAGCGCGGAGCATGCAAGAAGATTTTCGGTAAATCTATGCGCCCTGATATCGCCAAAGTCAATCGCAAACACCACGGCTGGAACATCAAGACTTCCCGCATCCATTTCACCGATGGCGAACTCGACCCTTGGAAGCGTCTTTCCGTCAACTCTGACAAAGCACCGACACGCAAACCTACTAATAACAACCCGCTTTCCGTTATTGAGAGAGGTTCGCATTGTACCGATCTTTACAATCCTACTGCCAGTGATTCAAAGTCTCTAAAGGATGCGCGTAAAAGTGAAATCGAGGCGTTTAAGAGGTGGTTGTTGTAAATGAACTAACACTAAATGCGTATACCACGATTATTACCCTTACCAATCTTTCCTACCACTCTTAAGGCTTTCCTCTAATCTGGAGAGATTTTAATCAAGGGGCTAATTAATATATATATTAATCTTATATATAATCGTTATATTTAATTTATACCTGTATTTATTACTTGATAATATCAAAATTAAAATAAATTCGACGTT
>NW_027192204.1:682185-734496 GCF_041956535.1 Calcarisporiella thermophila
ATGCGGCATACTGTATATTTAAACAACCTTTTTGGATAATATCCTATGATTATTCTGAATACATTAGTATTTGCATGTGGCAATGTTGTTGCTTTAACGCTAATTAGATTTTAATTGAAAATGCTATTTAACTTTTGCAGATTAGTTTATCAGTTGAGTGAGTGAGAATCCATTTGTATTCTGAATAAAGTATTTTAGGTGTCTTCAAAGAATATATTTTTATATTAATAAATTCTTAATATCCTATGTACAGATTCAACATCTTCATATCTTACAACATGAAGTTCATCGGGTATATCGTTGCAATAAAAATGTAGAAATGACATTCTAATCGATTCCAATGCTATGCGTAAATATAATAATCAAGGTACTCTTTTATTTATGAAATTTCAAACAGCGAATCCAATATACTCTCATCCTATTTCGACAAATTCGCGTATTTTTTATGCCAATCAACAATAGAGAGATCAGGGTATTTTTCAAAATATTGATCTTCGTGGCCACTTGCTTCTTTTGCCTTTGTGAGAGACCGTGGGTCCGCCCATTTTTGTCCAGAAGAGAGCAATAAATGCACACGATGTGGAGGAACTGGTAGTTCAGTGTCGAAAGCAGAAGCATAAGGATATATCTGTGTTAAAATAATTTTCGGCAGACGAGTTGGTAAATTCCGCTTAAAAATGCTGAGCTCTGAATGGGTATAGGAATGCTTACCGAATCGAACCACTGTGGATCATCCGCCCAAAGGTAAGAAGCGCACTCGGAACAGAAATAGCGTAGATTACCACTGTAATAGGAGGCGGTATTAGGTAGTAGGAACTGTCAATTTCGGCTAACAAGATACCTTTTGCCAAGGTGCTATAATTAGACTTGTGCTCAATTTACTCACCATAGCTCTTGCTTTTCTACAGGATCCTCTCTATTACGAATGGCATGATATACCCTGAAAAAAAATTTAGTCTTGTTAATCATTTTCGAATTTGTTTTGATAGCCGGCTCTGGAATCAGAATTTCGAGAAACTTGCTTAAGGTACTGGGCACCTCGCACCAATTTGAATGTTTCTCTCTACAATTTCATGTGAAAAGGAAATTTAAGAACTCTACAACAATCAAGATAAATGACGAAAAGTTTTTCATACCTCAGCTCTGATGTTGATGCAACCGCCAGATCCACCCTGAGTTTTACGGCATATGGAGCTTTGAAATACAATGCGATTTACACAAATGTTATCGACACATCATATTTAATGTATTGGTCATTCGACAGGGCATACTCACCAATAGCAAATCATATATGGATATGGAGTACTTGATTCGCATGTGAATGCGATTTTTCCACAATGGCAAGATCCTTCGAGCAACATGATTAATAATTTTACTTGCGAGTACTGGTGTAGCTAACCAAGAATTGACCCCTACACAAGCGAATACAACACATAATGCAGTATACTAGATTAGGAAGGCATACAAACGCCGCTATTTATTTAGAGTGATATTTTTCCTTGAAAAGCCCTACGGTTTATAATAATATCTTGAGCTCTACATCTGAAAAATCTTAAAGCTTGAGATTATTATAAAGCCGATAAGACCCAAAAATCTTCTAAAATCAATTGGAAAAAGCTCAATCTATGGTGTTGAAAACGATGCTATCCTGTTAAAACCAATACTTAGACTTAAATTTTGTATATAGAGGCCATGTTGTGAGTTTTCGAATGAAGCAAGAGTAGAACTTTGGCTTTCACAGAGATCAATCATAACTGGCGATCATCGCAAGGATTCATCGATGTGTTTACTCTTTGATTTTCAATATTTATCAACTCTTCTTTATTGGGCAATGTCTAGGATAACAACTTAAGTGGGAAATATTTCTTTTAGTGTATACACTTAATTTGAAACTCCAATCTTTTGACTCTTGCGGTGTTCAAGAAGTATAGTTATTTAAAAGAGATTAATTCTCAAATAAGAGGTGTATAACAAATTACTTGTATTGAAAATAATATACAGTAATATGAAATGAATTTGCACTGTATTCATTAGATTAAAATAAAAGCAATTGGGGGATCATAGAACGAACAAACAATAGATATTGTTCTATCTATAAGGCAAAGCGAAAATCGGGATCCCTATCTGTAACTTCTTTAGTGCCTTCCATTTCAACGGTATTCGCATTGGATTGGCGTTCCCGACTTCGATTTAGATAATATAGATATATTTTAATGGTGAATGCAAGTATAATAGTAAGAAGAGTCGCACAAAAAAGGATAGTGTGTCCGCGAACATAATCAGGTTCATCGTCTTTGCGATATATTTGAGTTCCAGTAGCACCTACAAATTGGGGTCATTATCAATCTCAAATTTAATTCTTTAACTACAGAAGTACAGAGTTCATTTTTTACATACCAATGCAATTGGCTACACTTGCTATGAATCCAATAGCCACTGCCCTCTTTTCAGCAGGGTAGAAGTTGGCGTTTGCCCACATAAGTCCAATAGGAGGAGCAGAGCCCATACTATTATTTATAAGGCAACCTTGGTTAATAAGAAATGAAAAAGCAGGAGGGAAATCAACTCTAATAATCTCAGAAAAGGGAATACTTACGCCGCCACGACAAGGAAAACTGCAAAATATCGCACAGCATTATTTCGTGCCAGCATCAAAATCAAGTATCCACAGGCTCCCAGTAATCCGACCGCTGCCAAGTGGAACCCTCGTTCGAATCGATGGTCTGAATGGATTGCGATGGAGACACTTACAAAGAAAGCCACGAAATTAGGAGCAAAGGTAAGGGCTTGTGAAGTATATTTATCATGGCCCATTTCTACAGTTTAAAAAGGAGAAATCGTAATCCACAAGAATATAATGCAATGAAAGAGGATGCAAATTACGATTGATTATTGTAGGCAAGAAGTTGGTCAGCGCGTATAGCGCAAAGGTAAATGTGCTCCCAACAAGCGCGAATAGATATACCCGCGGCTCCTTAAACACCTCCAACATATATTTTTTGTTAGTGCGGGTCATATGAGGATCGAACCTTGCATCTTTTTGAAGCCGAGCAACCGCAACAGCTCGCTCTTTCTCAGTAAGGAACTTGGCGGTTAGGGGAAAATCGGGGAAATAGAAATATACCAAAAAGCCAGCGATAACCGAGGGAATTCCTTCGATTATGAACAGCCATTGCCAGGGACGGAGTGGATCACCAAGACGGGTAATCCCAAAAGCGAGGAGCCCACCTAGAATTAAATAATAATTACGGCGGGATGATGATAGCAATAGCAGGTTCATTTCTTACCCAGAGCATTAGCCTATTGAAATGAAAAATATATAGCACTAAGTATCTAACCAAAAACCTATCTATTAATTTATGCTCACCAAACTGGCTGCGCCATTAATAATAGCAAGCCGAGTAGCCAATTCCCGCTTTCTATACCAGCATGAGAGATCTTAAGCGATAGCAATTTACGTGAAGTTCAGGTATATAAATCATAATGCACTTACAGAAGACGCACCCCGGGAAGAGGCCTCCTTCGAACATACCTAAGAGACTATAGGGCGTTTTAGTAAGGCTTGGCTTGTCGAATATCGATTTCATGGTTTACGGTACAATCTTGTAGCAAAGAGAGACTCGAAATTTTTGACGAAGCCCATGCCAACCGCCGCAGCACCCCAGCTTATCATAATGAAGGCAAACCAACGAGAGGGCCGCAACTATGTTTAAGCCATAGAGTAAACATAACAAAACCACGCGCAATATTGATTGGCTTTTACCCTCTTAAGGCCGATATTCGACGGAATTTCCGACAATGCATAGGGGAAAAAATAGATGGCCACGCACCACAGAAACTGGCCTTCCGAAAGATTCAAGTCCTTCTCCAAGCCCGCCAACCTCGCCTAATAATACAACCACATTAGAGCCAGTGTGTCAGGCAAACTCTTGGGGGCGAGTACATTTGCGATATTGGCTCGATCGAGGAAGCACAGGATCAGAAGAAGCACCAGGAACTGCAGCGTTGAGTTAGCATTTCCCTTGGTTCAAGAGAGCGAAAGCCAAACGGAGACCAATACCGGCAATAGAAACCCATCGGTTTTTCTGACGACTCTTCTCTCTACGCCGTCGAGCTCGTCGACCGCCTCCTTTTGCAGAGAAACCTCAAGGACCGCAGCATCATTCATTCTATGTAGTGTAAACTCGAGAGTAGTCGAGGGTTGCGGCGGGCCTAGCGATACTTGCTCTTTATATTGTTCGGCGCATCCTTAATCTTTCTGGGACAGCGCTGTAGGTGTGGGAATGGGGCCGCCAGGGTTACACTTCCTCGAACCTACGGCGATGATTCAATGTCAGCTGATACGGATTCAGGGAGGGGTGTTATTGGAATCCAATGATTTCTCGTTTGCCTTGCTTGAACAAAGTTTCTTTTTGCGAAGGGCACAAAAACTTTTCACAAGGCGAGGCTGGTACTCCTCAATCCCAACGTCTGCTCTCTGAGCGCTCTTATTGGCTGAGATGTTTTCGTAGATTGTGGCTGTGGCTGGATGGACCAGTGATTTCCTCCGGCGGGATGGTTGCTTGCAAGTAGGATGTATTTTCAAATTTAGTTTAAAGTTTAAAGCTTTCTTTGTAGGGGCGGCTGCAGAAAGAGATAATTACTGCGATCCTGGAGATACCTAAGGAGATAACCTAACCTGACGGAGGTTTATGTGGATTTTATAATAACCTAACCTAATCCAGATATCAACCGAACTAAACCCGCTAATGCTTAATAGGTTTGGACTAAGACATGCTAGAAGCAAAGTGGTTAGTTTTTAGTTTTAAATTTGTGTTATTATAAGGGAGCGTTAACTAATAGCCTCTGCAGCTAAGTTCCTACCTGATCTCGGCTCTAATCGAATAAACTTTCTCCTAGACAAAATATAATCTACAAAACTCAAACTCATTACTGGGAACTGTATGCATCGGTCTCGTCCAAGATAACGGGCCAAAAATTTCAATGATTGCTATATTGTAGTAGTTATACTTCATCGTTTTCTATAATAATAAGTTTAAATGCTATCTGCTCTTCGAAAAACGTTATGGAAATTTCGATCTTTCAATCTAACTAGTATTAAAGATAAAATAGAGTAATTACAGGTTTTCCGAGAAAAAAGCAAATAGAGAAGCAATATAATGAAATACAAAGGTACGATAAAAGAAACCCATTAATACAACAACCGCCCTGCAAGTTTCGGGACATTATGGAAACCTCGATTATTTAGGAAAAATATTTATCTCATTAATAAGTAACGCAAGAACATCGATTCTTGTTGACATCGTCATTAACACAATGCCCACCGCTCACACCATGGAACACCATGCAGTGAATGCTACACCCAAAGTTTCCAAAAGCGCAGGTAACTAAGGTAGATGAATTAATTTCACATTAAAGAATTTGAAATGGTTTAATAATGATAATTGTTAACTTACAGTCTGGACGCTCATTAGCAGAAGGTTCACAGACGCATTTTCCACCAATGCAACTTCCCATGCTACGACCGTGGAACACGGAACAGTGTAGTCGACAGCCCTGATCACCTGATAAAGGACATACTCCTGAAATAATAATTTGTATATTAGATTGGGTGTGCTACTATTAGAATAATGTTGTACACCTACGGTCTCTCGAGGGCTCAACGCTAGGGGCAGCAAGCACAAGGCCGGATGAAAGAAAGAAGACAATTGCTACTAGGCCACGCATTATTATTTGTGATGTGATTATTTTAAGTATAAATGAGTGTTTAATGAATGGGATGGGATATGGATGGAAACTTCTCGGGAGGGTCTCTCTTTATATACACTTTACGGTGGCAATGTTTCCAATAAATATGGGACCTCTTTACCGAGAATATGTGATATTATTCGTTTCGATTGTTACTCGAGTTGGAAATGACTTTTGAACACTACTTTAAATAGAAATCATATCGATGACCATCCAACACGGTTAACGGATTGGACCAACAGTTATCCTGGAAAATGAAACCTTGTGCCATCAAAACTCCTTTAAGATAAACCCTGACTCTCGAAGGTAAAAACCATTACCAAATCAAGTAGATAGACCTAATATCCCCGGTTCGAAATTTTCATTGAAACTATTCGAGGGCGTAAAAATTTGAACTTGTATCGAATTAGCCAAAGCGATATAGTAGACTCTATGACACAAATTCTACCTTTACATATTTGGGTGACTTGTAGCAATAGTGAGGCCATGGATCATTTGTTAAGATTGCGTCTGATATATATACATAAGAGTTTTAACCCCAGTGTCACTTAGTCGCTCTATACACCTCATTGAGGAGCTCTTTTGGTAAGGCTATATGCATAGATACCTGATAGAATGTGTAAAAGATACCTTAAGTTCAAATATATTACAAATGTTAAATGCAGTGTAATATAAATCATCTTTCACATACTGTATATATTGTAGGTATGTATATTCTCCTAAAAAATGGCTTAGTTATCCGAATTATTTAGATGATTATAAAAGCGTAGTCAATAATAATTGATAGTGACTGATCAAGAAGGTTTGATTTTGTGAATAATCTGAGCGGCGTAATTAACTTACTTTTTCTATGTTCAAAGCAGGGATAGGAGGAGATCTACAAGGGAATCCCTTAAACACTATTGAAACTAATTTAGCTCCGGAGCTCAAACGTTTCTAGTGCTAGAATAAATTCTATCTGAAGCATATAATAAAGATTGGCACAAATTTTTAGCTACAGTCATTGTACTTACTGTAAATACAATATATAAATAGAAAAAATATTTTCGGTGTTGCAAAAACTACCGGAAAGGATGCTAAAAAAATCAAACCGATACAGGGATTACAACAAAAGTCACTTAAATTCCATTTGGTTAAGCTTATATCAAATGGTTATATGATAGCCATGTAATCTCTATATGGAAATTAGGTCTTTGGATCAATTCGCCATTGTTTGCCTCAAATAAATCATGGTATAAAACTGGATATTTTAATGAAATCCATGAAAAATTATTCAGAAATTACTGTTACCATTGAGGTTTTTTTCTACAACTTAATAAGATGAAGCTCCTCAGTATTAGATTTCTCTCCCTCGTTGCTCTAGCTACCCTAGCTATTGGAACACAAGAGCAAGTTGATGAAAATGACACGCTAGTTAACAATGAGCCTAATGTCAATTTAGGCAAACGCGAAATCCGTATCCATGGAAGTAATGAGGTCGGCCTTCATCAGCAGATTGGAGAGGTAATTAATATTATTTGGATCTTTAAATGGTTCAGTTGAAGTTTTAAATTCTGCGCCTTGCATTAGAATAATCATAATGGGACAAAGAACGATGGCGACGGTAGTGGAAGTTTGAATCAAAACATTAACAAACAAAATCAAAAAGGCATCAACTCAGAAGAAATTTCAACTACTATCGAAGAGGAACCAATATCCTTATTAACTGAAACTCTAACTCCAACTCCATCTCTTGTGTATTCTGAAAGATGTTACACTAGCATTATCACTATGACTTTATCATGCATTTCTCCGCCTTGCAAGACCCCAGATCCAACCACCATCGTAAATTGTGTTTTATGATTCTTATGAAGAATTTTTTTTCACTTCTTAATAAAGTAAATATTTATTAAAATGAGCTTACATAGCCATCATAACCAGTGTGGAAAATATGAATTTGGAATCAATCGTCTCATTGAGCAACACTACCTGTCTTAAAACGCAATAAATCTCTCATCTATTTGCATTTAGGTTCTACTGCTCAACTCATGAATTTGAATGTAGCCAGTTGGATTGATTTAATGTCTAATTCTATTGCCAACTTTTTCTATTAGTACATGATTATTCAACATATTAATAATGAATATTAATTAATCTAGGAAATAGATCATCAGATATTAATATTGATATTAATGGTAGCACATACTGTATAATACAACTTAATATGTTATAAATTAATTCAGCAGATGCTTGTCAAATGGATTAATAAATTAATTATATACAATTAAAAAGTAGCTTAAAGTCTGATTTTGGCTGCAATATTGATTGGGCGATTAGAGGTGATATTTTGATTAAACTCGAGGACAAATTTCGCCTCCTTTGCCTCTTGTTCACGTACTCTAGTTACATTGCCTCCTTTCTTAAGGATTATAGACTCGGGTAGTGGCTTGGGTTTTGTGAGAAGTTTTGGCTTTGAACTGGACTTGAGCCTGGTGGAGCTGGCTGAAACCATAGATTGGGCACCATCATACCTGTAACAAAACCCATCACTAGTTGTATCCATAGTTGACCAAACCTGAGTATTGAAGGGTGTAAGAGTATCATATATTGAAGCAGTGCTTCCGTCGGAATTCGTTCCACTGTATCGATATACAAAGCTCGGGTCCCGGCTTTGCCAATCTGCCCAGAGTTTGTCAACAAAGGCATGATGCATATAAAATATGGGGCTATAGTAAACATGAAATTAGCAAATGATAAAAAAGTTCACTGTAAATGGACTCTTACTCGTTTGGACTTGCCAGATCTAACATATCCCCACCAACTCCGACATGAATACTATCATGTGGCACTTCGATCGCCGAACGAAAGTCATCATAGTCATCTCTAGTAGATATAATGTTCTGGAGTCTGTAGGGATCCCTAACCTCGTCTTTGGAGAGGTTTATTTGTCTCTCAAGACAATGTGGGGATGCTGAGCCATCTCCAACATAGGTTACTTGCCAATTTGCGAATTGTCCGTTGGTTACACAGCTACCGCTTCCCCCTAACCAACTATTAGAAAATATTGGACTATTATTGGCATCTTCGTAGTCTAAGCTCCAATCCTATATGGAGCAATGTTAATATTGCGATAGGATACGATGGATGTGAAGATACATACCCAGTATGGGACAACAACATTGGGGTTAGTTGACTGAAGCGCTTTCTCAAATTCACGTACAAATGCACGATGCCAAGGGAGAAATTGCGGGTTTTGATGGGCGTAATACCTAGCTTGGGTATGCCATTTTGAGAGATTGTCATATCTATTGGGTCTAGTTCCTTGATTTAAGGCTTTGACGGCGTTGATAAAATCCAATCTCTCGGAATCCGAGAGCTGACGGAATTCTTTTCGGACTGAGATGTTACTACATTGTCCGTTAACAAGTGTGATTAGAGTTAAGAGAATTATAGCTAGGAAAAGCTTGATGAAGCAGATTAAAAGATAACGTTCAGTGTCAATTGGGGACATTGTTCTGAATAAATCCTTGATTCCAGCGGAAAATTTCCAAAGAAATTATTTCCTTTATATCATCTAAGGTTGCCTAGAAAATTGGCAAATTAAAACAGGTATCAGGCATAGATACACTTTGGTATTTAAACTGCGATTGATTTTAGTCTAATTTTTTCGTGGGAAACGCACGTTGGCTTAAGTACAATTTACGTATGCACCTCCCGACCAGTCGAATCAAATCCCTGATTCCAGTACTTAAATGCTTTGAAAAGTGATCCTTGCGTAGCAAATTTGCCAAATTATATATCAATTGTGGGAAAAACGGCTTTACGTAACAAATTAGCTCATTTATTAATACCTCGTAGCAAGAACAGCTTCGCCAGAATTGAAACCGTGCGATACACTTTCATGCTTTATGCTTTTGTTCAAAAACAGACCAATATTCGCTAGGTCTAAAAATAAGCATTAAGAAATCCACGAAAATATTTTGGTAGGACATTCGGGTTTAATCCCTACGGCCTTAACTCTAAATTATGTTAGTATTTGTATTAATATAGAAATCAATTACGCTCATTTCGTTTATGTATTACTGATAAGGAGAAAAGATTAGTCGGGTTTAAGGATTTGACTAGTAACCACAAAGGCTAGAACGGATTATTCTAATATTAGAATTCTTTTCTTTTAATTAAACAATATAGTGAGCCGATATCCTATTTCTTATAAACTAAAAAACTACGGGCTAATATAGTGAATTAAAGAACTAAACTACTTTTAAATGCTTGTTTTGATAGTTTCATTACTTAAGAACTAACTTTTAAGTTGATGTGCTAGTATAATTGAATAATATCGACGAAAGGAGAGCGAGGTACAAGGGGCGCGAGGTAAAGTATAATACAAAATATCAACTTTTAACCCTTGTCTTTTTTATATCAAAAATGGTCCTATTCTCTAAGATTCTATGCGGATTAACAAGGATACATTTAATATGTTCATTAAAAGATGCTCACTGAACCGGATGTTTATGACACTTGAACGAAACTGTTTAATATCTATTATAAATCTTGTCCGAGTGCCAATAACCTTCTACTGTTGCCTATTGCCAGCATCATTTTCCTACAGATTAAATATTTATGGCGTCTATTGTCATTTAGCTCTACGATCAGCTAATCTTGGGTTTTTATACGGCGAATTCAGCCATTTTTCCGGGAGGATGGGCCAAAAAAAAAAATCAAAGCAAATAAGAGTAGAATAAAATCATTTTATACTGTATGAAAGCGTCCTTTCTGGGCGGATATTTTCTCGAGATTTAATAGTTCATCTATTTTACACTCATTTGTCTGCTGGATTTCAATGATATGGGCAGAGCGATGCATTCTATAACTATTTATTTCAGAATTTCTCTTAATATTTATTTAGGACAATAGTTCAATTCTTATATTCGATTTATGTAGATAATAGTCTTATGTTTAAAATTATTCTATAGTATAAATGCAGGGATTTGATATAAATCACTCCCTTGTTATAAAACCCCGGCATGCTCGGTTCACTACAGTGAAAAACATATATTATCATGCTTTTTGTTTCTTTCTTTTTTGTTTACAAACAGTTTTTTTATCATTTCACTAAAATGAATATATTCTTCTGGGTAGCGCTCTTTCAGATGTGCTTTATTACGTCGGTAGTCTATGGTAGTTCAGTTGAGAAACGTTGTGCCATACCGTCCAAGGCTGATACAGGCCCTTGTGAAACTATCACGGTACCCTACATGTATCGTATCGTCCAATGCCCAACTACTACATACACAACTTCTTCTTGTTCAACTGGGACGCCTATCGTTATATATGGTAGAACCATTCCTCCTGTATATTGCTATTAAATTTGTTACTTTGTTACTTTTATATTAATTCGTTGATTATTCGCTCTGATGGAGAAATGTACCCAAATTCCGTAAAGTAAATATTCATTATATATTTTTTCATTAAATACACGTTTTCCGAACAATTCGATTATAATATTCTCTGAATGGTTTTACATACGAAATATCCAAATATACTTAGTCCTTGTTCCAAATAATGATATACTTGATTAATACACTACAAATAAAAGTCCTGTAATAATTTTGCGGAAAATTGTTTTACATGGGCAAATAATATTATGATAGATTTCTAACAAACATTGTCCCTAGTTGCTCTATTTAAATTGCTCTATCTAAAAGAGGAGATCATTAGCAAGACCATAAGGCTATTATACTCTTCTATTGTAAAATAAAACTAGCATTAAAATCATTTTAAAAATTCTGCAAAGTGTCCAGCAATACCTCGGAGAATATTTGCCGCCTTCTGCACATCCTTAAAGCCTCGTCGATTATTCGATAATAAACTCAATTGTTAACTTAGTAAAAATCAAAACCGCAAGGAAATAATGTCTTTGATGGAAGATATTTCTGAACTAAATCAAGGGTTTCATCACTAAAGAATGATCAATATCTTCGATAAATTAAGGAATTTTAGACAAGTAATAGTAGCCAGGGTGCACCTTACCTTGTTTGAAATAAAAAAACACCCTTGTTTCAAGAATAAATTATTTTTAAATAGTGAAGAAAGAAACAAAATAAAAACAAACAAATATCCTGTTATTCCGGCTATAATGTTATTGTTATTATATGTAATTACGTTAATTTTTTCCCGAACTGCTTTCGGGGTGGATTTAAGGGCTATTGGGCTGCTTCAACCTGGAGTGGGATTAGAGGGATGTAAAAAATATTGCTTTTATCCTCGATACTTGGTCGGCGGGTTCCCAAAGCTTTCCTTCAGTGTAATGAATAGCCTAGGACTTAGCAATTACACTTGGATGACGCAATCACCCTGTTTCTGGTGCTTTGCAGAAGGAACAGAGTGCGCTGAGAATAAATTTTGCTGCTCCGATAAATGCGAAAATGGTAGATGTACTGATCATAAGGGAGTAGATTCGGGAAAATTTTGTGCAGAGTGCGATGCGGGACCAATTAAAGCGATAATGCCCTTAGCAAAACTGCCACCAATTTTAGGGAAATCTAACAAACCTGCTCCGGAGGGACATATTAGAAATTGTGATCAATCTTCGACGAGTCCTGCTGCTGCTGCTTCTCAGTCACCAACGGGATCACCTAGCCCAGCAGGAGCGGCTTCTCAATCGCCTGCAGAATCGGGCGCCTCTCAGTCACCAACAGGATCACCTAGCCCAACAGGAGCGGCTTCTCAGTCGCCTGCAGAATCGGGCGCCTCCCAGTCACCAACAGGATCACCTAGCTCAGAATCGCCTAACTTGTCTAACGCTTCACAGTCTCCATCCACGTCTCCATCCACATCAGGATCTTCTACTAAATCGAAGAAAAAATTAACAATTACGCTTACGACGACTGTTTTTGAGGATGCTTCTCAATCGCCTGCAGTTTCGGGTGCCTCACAGTCACCAACAGGATCTCCTAGCCCAATAGGAGCAGCTTCTCAATCGCCTGCTGCTTCGGGTGCCTCTCAGTCACCAACAGGATCACCTAGCATGTCTAACACTTCACAATCTCTATCCACGTCTCCATCCAAATCAGGATCTTCCACTAAATCTAAGAAAAAACCAAAAAGTAAGCAGACGACTACTTCGCAGAAATAGGTATACACTAATAAGAATTAGCAGAAGATATCACGCCTTTAAATTCTTATGATAAGCTTAATGAAGGCGTGTAATGGATCTGTTCTAAAATCCTCTCTAAAATAACTCCTTTATTTTAGTATCGACTAGAAATAATTTTACTTACTGTCTGTTCTATTCTTATAAAGTATATTCAAACAGATATAAGCTGATGGATATGCTATCAATTTATTAAATTTTTAAAAAAAATAAGGATAAAATTAAGTCGTCATATTATATCTTTTATTGTGTTATATTCACTTCTTGAATAAACTTTTCTTATAGGCTGGGAGTTTGTTTGATTTTTAAGAATAACGCATATAGCAATGTGTCGTTGCGCCATACATTGAATTGAAATAATTTTACTAACATTTCATATTTTGATCTATTGAATTTCTTTTGGAATTTTTTTAATAAGGGGCAAACTCAAATGCATTGCAATCTATACTCATATGTTAAATTTAACTACCCGTATTCAGACGTGAGAAGGGTTTATTACTGCACGTACTCGAAAATTAGTATCTAGTTTGCCTTTACTCTTGGTGAACAGATATATCAGAAGCAAAAGTTAATTAATCGTAATATTATTCATTTGATGAAAAATGCACTAAATGAACCTGCTAAATAAACCCTTATTCACTCACATATCTTCCTATGCGTAAGTTACTAAAGAAAGCACAACATATCAATAATATAGTTCAGATCTATTAAAATTCATATTTTTCATACTCCAAATAAATAGTTTAAACCTCACGCCATTTACCATATTTGACCAATTTATTTTTTTATAAATTTTTCGATATAAGGAGAAATAGCTTATGGCAATTTGAAGTATATAATAATTATACAATTATTAGATCAAATCTAGTCCCTAACTACCGCGTTTGTTCAGTAGGTCAGGACTAGATTTAATGCAGTACGTTACAATTTTCACAATCTGTTCAGTGAATAATGCGAACTCTAAATGTTATAATGTAAGTATAATAATAAAGGTTGGTTATTCCAGTGACTAAATCATCGAATTTCCTATTAGAGTTTAGTTGTGTGGAACTATATTGGTGATATGAGATGAAAATTTTTACATTCTGTACTAAATTTAATATTATCAAATGTGGCGAAGTCATTCTTAATGCCCTATTTTGTAATGCCAAAAGGATTCGTGAAGGCTTAGCTCGGCCAATTTTCCAATTTCCTATATTGATGGTATCTGTTGAGAAGTTGTAAAATTATCGTATAAATATCCAGAGGAAATACTCAGCATTAAAAGTCTTAACATTTAGCTTTTTATATCCGTTTTGTCCCAAGGTTAATAAACAGATAGATATGCTTTATTCATCCTTGATTATCTTTCTGGTATTTTTTGTCGTCGTTTTGCAAGTTGATGCTTGTGTCTACCAAATCTCTTGTCTTTATCAGGGTGGTGGGGTGGACCAGGGATTGACCGATAGATGCTGTGATGCATGGGGAGGATATAAACAAGGAACATGCGATACGGACTGTCCGCAAAAAAGAAATAATATCAGAGGCTGCTGCACGCACGGAGGAAGAAGACACGTAACTTCTACATGCTTGGATTGTTTTGGGTGTGAAAACGGAAAATGCTAAAGTTTACACTATAGCAAAGACACATCTAATAATCTGCTAATAAGTTAATTGGAAGATTTATGTTTTATTGTAAAAGGGTATATCTTTGCCCTATTTTTTTCACATGGAGTCGAATAAAAAAATGTTTCCAGTTTTTAATATAGCATGTAATTTCATATTAGATTATTTTTACACTGAAAACATGGAGAATGAGGGTAGGATCTGAACGGTAAATATAAACAAGAACGAATAGGAGCCTTGATCTGTGTTTTGAATTTTGCGATTACTTACCGAAATTTCGCTTCCACCTTTGCAGTTATTATAATTAAGTGGAATGTTTTCCAATGTTGCATTTACGATTTGCAGTAAGTGCTAATAAGAATGAAGTAGTTTCCATAGCAAAGCAAAGGGCTATATCGTGCCATACGGCAAATTAAATTGCAAATACCTTTAAATAAAAATAAAGGTAAACGAGGTCAATTTAAAAGTGTTTGTTTATTTTCACCTCTAGATTTCCTGTAATGAAGAATATTATGCATGTCAATTCAAACTTATTCCCTTACCTCGAATATTGCTTCTGCCTACGGCATGTGGCAATTCAAGCGAATTGCAGTTAGACAAATCAAAAATTTATTTTATTGTTGTGATAATTATCTCTTCGATTCAGATCAAATCACTTACAAGATTAACTCATGTAGGTATTTATTATTGAGAAATTGCAATGCTAAAAAAGTAACTTTGTGTAAGACAATTTTTGTGTTCTTGTGAATACTTTTTAAAAATGTATTCTTTTATCGACTAATTATATTGAAATAGCAGACCCTCTGCTAAATAATAATACTATTAGACATTTAGCATTCATCATTTGCACTTGAAGTATATGCTATTAAACTTCAAATTAATTGAGGATAAGTATTTGTTTGTGATTGTCCATGAGGGCCAATTATATGTATTCAATATGAATAATTGTGTGTATGTATCCTAATAAATAAAGCGACGGGGGTTATCTAATGGCAACGGGGCGGCAATTACATAACTAGGAAAAAGATAAGCATTCTTAGTGAAGCTAATTGATTTAGGCAAGAATCTCTCTTGGGTAATTCGCTCATGCAATATCACTTGGCATCTTAAAGTTAACTATCATAACGGAGGGAGATCTGCAATTGCCAATTCTTTTTCCACGCTCAAATCTTAGTTTTTTTTTTTCAGTCGCGTCACTAAAAATGTTCTCATCGCTGGCTGATGAACTTGTACCATATATGATTCTTTCCGAGTAATTCAGAACATCAACTTTCAAAACAGCCTCCAAGTGTACCTGTGCATAAAAGGAGAGGTCCGAGATATAAACGATATAGCAACTCTGCACACTCCACCTTCATCTTCAGTCTCCAAAAGGCTATCGAACTTGGATATAATAGGCTACCCTTTCTAGCTAGGTAAATTGTAGATGCTTGTCAATTTGAGGCAAGCTCTGACGCCATTCTATACTTGAAAAGGGCCACACAGTCTTTACTCAATCATATTCCTTCATTCTCTTTTCGCTCGTTTTAACCTGAAAATAATATCAAGTATGTTTTTGGGTTTTTGATAGAAACGCTTAATTATACTGAAGTTAATGTTAAACTTTCATTAGGTATATCATTTTGCTTCACCTCATCCTGACCAGTCTTGTTGCAGCTCAGGTATTCGCAGCTATTAACAATACAGTATTTCTGTCCCAATTTGGAGGCAGAATTGAAAATATTGTCGAAGTGGTCGCCGACGGCAAAGCAACTCCTATCAGCTCAAATGAATTCCTTTCTAAGCTTGGAAAAACTAGCGGCTGGCGCGTTAACAATGTTGCTAATACTCGCCATTAGTCAACGAAAGTATAATCTACCCCAAAAGCTGAAGAAGAGGAAGTATTGACGGCTTGTGTTCCGCTGATCAGCCGAAACCCCTATGCCAATCCTTATTCGCCAGCAATGGTGAGTACCCCCTATACCTCGACGCGCCGAGGATATGGACCACCTATACCGCTGGATCAGTACAGTCTTGCATGTGCCAAAGACTCGCCTTCTCCTTGCAGCATTGCCTACACCGTGCAGGCGAGCACAAGTAATGGGTTAAGCTACGCAATTACTACTAGCGATTCACGTACTTGGAGTAACACATGGATATAGTACGACTCGTTCAGAAGGAGATGCCTTTACCCAGAAAGTAGCCGATTCCATTGAAAATTCACTCTCTGATAGCTACAGCCACACCGATAGCCAATCGGTCACCGACAATGTCTCGCGCACACTCACAAATGGTTATCAGAAGAGCCACGCCACAATCAATACCAGGGGGTCTGAAACGTTCTATAGCAAAGATTCCCACTGGGATCAATCCGCTAATGTTTATTTCCGCAGTGGTGATTACAAAGAAGATTCAAGTTGGTGGAATATCGATGCTAAGATCTCCGGATGTCTGGGTGCTTCAGAATTAATGAAAGCTATTACCAACTGGAAAGCATGTGCTGAAGTTTCTAGCGGATACGGAGAGAGTAAATTTGAATCCCACAGCAGGGAGAACGGGGTTGAAGTTTCTGCGTCAAGTGGAGGCTCTTCGCTCTACAATTTCCGTGGCTCTGAGAGTAGCACTAAATCCGATTCGTTCACTGATACGCACACTGAAGCAGTCGAAAACTCACACAGCATCAATAGAGGCACATCCGACACGACAACAAAGACTAAGACCGTGACACATGGTCATACTGAAAGCTTTGCAACGACACACAATGTTCAATTTTCCAAATCTGAGAGCCACGAAGACCAGAAGAGAGGTGCCTGGCAGCGGGCCGTGAATAATGGCACCACTTTCAGCCAGGCCCAAGGCTACACAGTGCAGTATCAATTTCAAGTGGCACCAGGCAAATGTAAGATGCTGGTAGCACTTCCTTATGCCACTATTATTACTGTGCCATTCTTATGCGTTAGTTCGGAGCAATTGTACGAAATACGCTACACTGACATTATCAACCTGGACATCGATCTCGAAAAAAAATTCAAAAGTGCCATCGGGGTCGTTAACTGCGGTGCCGAGCGCGATGATATTGATCTACCACCCTTCGGCAACGATATGAGCGAACTAGACACAGCTGATTCTACTAACAGCATCCGATTCGGTGATATCTTTAACAGTTCCAGCAAACTTACATCTAAGAGTGGCGAATTTTCATTTTATTTTGAGATAACTGGTAAGCTTGTTCTATATCAAGGCAGCAATACGATATGGCAAAATAGTATCGACTACTTAACCAACTACCCTGTGCGTGCACGCATAAACGAGAAAGGCCACTTTTTAATTGAAGCGCAAAATATCTTCAGCAAAGTTAGTCCGCCCTATCATCAACCCGATGACTAGACTACCGTTTGGTCTACTACTGCAGTCAATCACAATTATACGATTGGAGTGCCTCGACGTGCTAGCCTGCAGCAGATAGTTACACGTTGCTGCTCAAAAACCGAGGCCAGCTAGCATTATATGATGCGGCCAGTATAAAGACGTGGTGTGCAGTGAACGCTGCTCGTGAGAGTTGAAACTATCGCTTCTGTTTTAAGCATCCCGAGATATACCGTGCACCAACTGACATGGTGACTAGTGGTCCTGAGCGAGGTCAGAAAGATTCACATAACGAGATAAGCAACGAAATCGAATTACTAAAAAAGGATTCCATGATTTCTTTGAACTCTGATTGCAACAGTAATTTAGCGCAAAACACCGGCTTAGTCTCGCCAAATGGACGATTCAAAGTAATTCTACAGAATACCGGTAATCTAGTCATAAAGGATAGCATGCGGACCATGTATTCCAGTTATTCTGCAAATATCAATGGTACTAAAGGTCCATTCCAGATGGTCCTGACCAACATTGGCGAGCTTGCTATTCGAGACGTTACAAAACGATTACTATGGAAGACAGTAAATGGTTTGGACCGCGAAAATCCACCCTATACCGCGAAAATCCTGGATGAAGGTCGGTTGGCCATATTTAACCGTCATGGTAATGAAGTGTGGGAATCCTGGCCGCAACGCAATAATAGCTACTCCTTAAATGTGAATAGTCCCTTCTTTTCTTCCTATTGCCAATGTGATAAGTGCATTTCACCCATCTGTCTCTGCACGGATCCCAAACAATCAAATCACAACGGCACATACTGTGGCGCTCAATTAAGCACTCTCTCTATTAATCTCAACTGCAAGCCCGATTCGCTATACCAGTGCGATGGAGTATATGGCTCTATAGTAAAGGAAATTGATGCCTGTACCCATGGATGCAGGAATGCTACCTATGGGCAGAGTGTATGCAAACCCAAGCCTTGTTTGCCCGATGGGACATTGGTCCAAGAGAAAAACACCTCAAAGCGCCGAGCTGCACCCATATTCTATATTCAAGGATGTAAACGCCGCGAAATCACTTACGCGACCCTGCAATGTTTGGGTAAAAGTAACTCGGACATCCAGTTAATTGTCCCTGCAGACCTCGCTGCCATAGTACTAGGGCCACCGATGACAAACTGGGACAATAATACCTTGCTTAAGGGAAGCAATAATAATCGAGCGCGTATATTGGATGCAGAATTGCAATGCCCGCTGGATTCCTGACCCATCAACATTAAACTGTCTTGGAAAACCAAAGAATGTTTTGAAGATTTCTGATAATGACCTGAATTCAATTCCAAAAGGTAAAGATTTGCCTTCACGTGCAGACGGTACACCACTCCGGGGAAGTGCTGAGCGTGTATATTGGATGCAGAACTGTAATGCGCGCTGGATACCTGACCCATCAACTTTTAATTGTCTTGGCAGGCCAGAGAATGTGCTCCAAATTACGGAGAGTGAACTTAATTTAATTCCTAGAGGCGATGATTTGGCCTCACGTGCAGATGACACATTACTCAGAGGTAGCGCTGAAAAAGTGTATTGGATGGAGGGCTGTCAGCGGCGATGGATTCCAGATCTACCAACGCTACAATGTGTGGCTGGTTCCCATCCAAATATTCGACAGATTTCAGACGCAGATCTATTTGTTATTCCAGGAGGCCAAATTCCACAATGCCGAGCTGGTGTCACATTTTACCGGGAGGAAAACATTGGTGGTGAACTCAATAGAATTCAAGGAGAAGCTTGCAGATATTCACCCATTGACTTAGGCGGATGGGGTTCAGTGAGAGCGGATCCAGGAAATGTTTGCTTTTTGTATAAATCCGGAAGTTGCACACGGGGCACTTGTCATGTGTGCGTGGTCGAAGAAGGATGGGACAAAACTTCTCCTCTTCATGACTACCGTAACATCGAAAGCTTACGATGTGAACCAGCAGACGAGAAGGGCTGTAGTAATGCGGGATGCACTTATAAATAATGTGGCTCGGGGGTCCATCGTGGCGGAAGATTTGAACCCAAGCTACCGAGTATTTAAATAATATCAAATAAATAGATAATGTTCCAAAGCCTTTATAGCTTTAATATCATTAGTTTAATCATTAATGTATTAGTGATTAAAGCCTCATTATATAATTTATTGATAAACTTAGCTTTTAATTATTCAATCCTAGGCAATAGAGTAAATATCATAACGTACATGACGATGGATCCTTAATTTGTTCATCTATTTGCCATGTCTACATTGCTTATGAATTGCTCATCTAGCTAAGATATTCTCAAAAATGGAACTTTCCACTTTGACGCTGCTATCTCGAATTTTGCCCTTTACTCTCTCTGTCAGCTGTTGCCAGCCCTAGATCGTTGCATAAGAAAGCGACTGTTCGCATATGTCGACTGAAAAAAATATTCGAAAAAATTTCTGCGATCAGTTTGGGAGACACAGGCATAATGTTAACTCAGATATTGCTCCGTGTTGGATATCTATGGAATAAATCTAGTGCAAAAGCTGACCTGGTGGTCTATTAGGGAGGTATTCTGACTCCCACCACTGCAGGAGCCATTAGTGCAAGAATGATAGCCAGCGTTCCTCTAATTATAGAGGAGATGGTCAAACACGAGTATGCTATTATTCAAGATTCAGACTTTGGCAAATCACCTAGTTCTGTTAAGGTAAGCTCGGCATCAATATATTTGTTTTAAAAAAAGACTAATGAGGTTATGATCAACTCAGAGATTCCAATATTTATCCATGGGATATTTAGAGAAGAACTGGCTGCGGGATATGGTGAGGAAGAAGATTTGGTCATTGTTAAAGCATTGCGCATTGATGCCTAGTTTGCGCGGTATTTATTCAAATTTCATGTTTCGATTTGAGTTCAATGTAAATAGTTATCTGAATATCATAAAATAAAAAAAAGACTGTAGCTTAGAGAAAAATAACAAATTTATGAAAGATGGTGGCAGAATGGGTTTTGTGCAAGTCACCAGATCGGCTTATAATCGCCATTATTATACCAAGTCGCTTAAATGAATTGATTAAATAATCTCCTTGCAGTCATAAACAGATACTAGACAAAATCTGTGCAGATAGGTAATACTTGCAGATTGGTTGTGGCTATTGGTTGGCATCAAAGATAACTGGCATTTTAAACCTCCATTTACTCCATGTCTCCAAATTCACCACTAACTCACACATAAAGTGAGCAATGTTTGCCTTGGTGGTCCTATCAGGGATGTAAAAGGGATGGCGAATTGACTCACTAAGAGTATACTCGGAAATATCACCGTCGATAAATGAGTCAGGGCGGACAACAGTCCACTCGATATATGGATGTCCAGTCTTAATCTCCTTGCTGATGTACCCAGCTGAGAGAACATTGTCCGTGTATGGAGGGATCAAGGTTTTCAATAATGAGACAACCGTCTTCTCAAAGCGGCTCCGTACGTGAGTGTCTGTCCCAACTGGGTTTTCAACACCAACCGTATTTAAAAGGATGAACTTAATTGGAGTGGCTGGGCGTATTTTTTCGATGGCGCAGCAAATCATTTTGGATGCCCTCAGGACCAGGTCGTGTGGGGGAGCCCAAATACCTAAAAAGGCTCTAAGCGATCAGAGAAGGTGATTTACATAGTACCGGGAATTAAATGGCAGTTTCCTACCGAGAAAAGGGACCCCTGCATAATTTAGATTATGTCCTAGGGTGGATATGACGGCGTCACATCCTTTGACATGCGCGATCAATTCGTCTTCACTGAGGTCAAGCAGACTTGCTTTAATTAAGCAGAGCTTTGGGTTGGAGGCAAGTGTAGCGGCCAGGCTATCAGGCGAGCGAACAATGGCTCGTACTTTGATATCCCTATCAAGTAGCTGCTGTAAGACGAGCTTTCCGACGTTTCCAGTTCCACCTACAACTAATACACGCATTATCCGGATAAATTTGAAGAGTTTGTTGGCTGCGTAGTTTAATTTCGTGGTTTCACTGGCAGATTGTCTTTTTATAGTCTATTTTCTCAATGCCAAGCTGCTTGCCGCTCAATTACAATGACTACGTCATTAGAGCCGTGAAAAAAATTACCCTTTGAGCAGCCAAGCCATTTCATGCGATAAGCCACAATCGGGAATTTAAAGCACAAAAGGAAATTTCATCTATGAAAATCCTTTCTATAGATTGTTCCAAAGCGTCTGGTGGCGTGGCCACGTGTAGTGGTTGTATTGCACGAAAACCAGGTTTTGTATATTTATTTCAAGGGATGATCACCGCATTAGATGCATTAACTTCTATAATACACGGAGCTATTCAAATAGCTTTAGGATAAAATTTAGATTATTAAATTGTATTAATGTAGACAACAGTAATCCCAGTATATTTATATACTGGTGATCATATGTACAGTATGTATGATCACACACCAATGAACAACCAAGAAATCACTTATATTTTAATATTTATTAGTGTAAATGAATATCATGACAATCCGGATTTATCTTAATTTACAACTTATATAAGCTAACCCTTGCTCTACTCAATCTCTTCCCGTTACAATCCATCGTCAATGAACTTGTTCTGCCTCATCCACCCATCATTCAAGAATTTGGTCATATAATTGCGCACTCCATCGGCCAATAGTACCACACATTTTTGGCCATATCCAAGCTCTCTTGCAACTTCAATGGCGGCAGCCATTGCAGAGCCGGAAGAACCGCCACATAGCAAGCCCTCTTCCCGAATAAGGCGACGTGACATCAAGAAAGACATCTTGTCATCAACTTTGAACCACCTGTCGACAATCGACCGATCAAGTGCACGCGGAATAAACTCATGACCAAGTCCTTCAACCAAATAACTATTCACACTGTTATTGAGCGATTCGGGTTGGGCGAGAATTGACCCATGAGCATCTACTGCCACAATTTTGACTTCAGGGCATTTCTCCTTCAGCTTGCGTGCGACTCCAGTCACTGTGCCTCCTGTACCAGCAACTGCCACAAACATATCTACTTTTCCGCCACAAGCATGCAGGATCTCTTCTGCAGTAGTATCATAGTGAGCAATGGGGTTGTATGGGTTATTGAACTGGTCTAAAATTACAGAATCTTTGATTTCTTTGTTTAACCGCTTGGCAACACTGATATTAGAATCAGGCGCATCCCATTTGGCTTCACTCGGAGTGCGAATAATCTCAGCACCTAGTGCTCTTAGTACATCGACCTTATCCTGAGAAATTTTCTCGGAGAGTGTGATGATAGTGCGGTATCCCTTAATAGCAGCAGCGAGCGCCAACCCAATGCCAGTATTTCCCGATGAGGGTTCAATTATCGTACTTCCGGGCTTTAGAATGCCTTGCTTTTCAGCCTCCTCAATCATGCGTTTACCAATACGATCTTTGACGGAACCACCAGCATTGAAGAACTCACACTTGGCAACTATAAATAATGAAAAAAAAAATGCAGTTAACAACACGGATCCATGACTGATAAAAGCTATCCAATTATTATAGTACGCAAATCACACTTGAGTCCCTCTGAATTTGCTATTCTGTTTATACGAACGAGAGGGGTATTCCCAATATGATCAAGAATAGAGTCTAAGATAAGAGGTTGTGATACACTGAATTTAAAAAGGAGGTAGTGTTAATATTCAAAATATATATGATGCGAAAAACACAATACAAAGTCAGATTCCAGCGCGCACCTTTTGACATGGTTATAATCGTCCCTCACAGTTGGATCCCAACAAGGATTGTCAAGATAGGCAGGATTTGCCTTGTCGATTGCTTTTGTCATTTATTGTCGCTTCCAAGATATGATGGGAAATGAAAAAGAACCAGTCCTTTTTATTTGAAACTTATAGTTGTCGAAAATATTGAAGTATTCTCCTATCGTGGGAAAAAGGGTGAGCATGAACGTATCAATGTGACGTGGAGTCCTAAAAGTATACCCAGAGAGCCATGATTAAAAATGCACTTGAATATTTATTATTTCACGTTATGATGTCTGCAAGCTGAAGTGTGATGACGCATAGCAAGATCTTATAAAAAGTACCCATAAGAAAACTCCGATAAAAAATCAAGTGATCATTAGAGAAAGAAGATTCGCAGAAAATATATTGGTTCAACCAAAATTAAGTTGGTACAAATGTCCAAAATTCGGCGCATAATAATGCTTGGTTTTTTAAATTCTCGGCCATGAGCATATTTTTAGAGGAAATGAATCTCCGATATCTCCGAATAATCTTCATAGTAATAAACATTATCGATTTCAGATTAAGTCACAGTAGATGACACGATAAAACAAATTAAAGCATGCTCCCGTATGGTATAAAATCTGTTTGGACGTCGTTGGAAATACATCTTGCAAAAGTATGTGACGTTGCAGTTTGTGACGCAACACTATCTCTAAATTTACTGTGTTTCTAACTAGCTTGCCAGGTCAATAAACCATTTGAAATAAGGAATGTAAAATCCATCAATCCACATGCATCTTAATACAGATGATAATATAAAACCTATAATCTAACCTTCTTCTCAATAAAATGTTGAATATAGCACCTTTTCGAAAAACGTTATCATAATCCAAAATTTTAATGTTATAGACTATATTATTACTACCCTTAGAGGATGGAAGTAGACAAAATCGTTAAAAATACTATACAAAATAATCACAATCCTTAGAGCACATGAAAGCAACATTTAAATAGGAAAACTTGGAGCGATAGAGAGGGGTTGAAATTGTAAAATTGTAATATGCATTTTGGGAAGCTTTAGGTTTCTGCATGTCGACAATTTTTGTGCTTTGGATAGTACTAAGTATTGTCAGTGATTTACTATTAGAAGTTAATAAAAAGAGTGCAAATTTTAACATATTTTATGTTCACAATTATAATAAAATTGCGAAATAATATGGTTTACTGTATGTCTGTTTATTCCATAAAATCTCTCCCCCCAACAATTCGCAAATTGACTAATCCTCTGTAGAACACATAGGGCTCGTTAGGCCAACAGATTCAAAGATTTGACATGAGGCTGATGGATACTAAAGAGCTTAAAGCCTTATACTGTAAGCTATAAAAGACTTTAGTATATTTAAGGGTCTTATCTACCTACATAACACTTTTCAATTCCCAAATATCATACTACTTAGACCAACTGTAAATTACATGCTCAGAAAAACCTTTTCCATTCATTCTTCAGTATTCATATTATTATTATTCGATATTAGAAATCTCTACTCTATACTGTGGTATTTCCAAGACACTTAAAAACTCTATTTAATATATTAATCTAATCCTGCGTTAATCTACATATCAACAGTAGAGTGTGCAAGGCAGCCATCTACTACGATGGTTGCTCCATTCGTGTATGCGCCCGCACGTGAAGCTAGATAAATACATGTTCCAGCAATATCTTCGGCTGAGCCTGGGCGGCCTGCTGGAATTGTTTTCTTGATAAATTCGCTTATCATTGACTCATTGAATTGCGAAAAAACTTCTTTCGTCATTTCTGATCGCAATATTCCTGGTGCAATTGTGTTCACAGTGATATTGCGCTGACCTAGTAGAGGGGCAAGTGCCTCGGTCATCCGATGAAGTCCAGCTTTGGATATACTGTACATATAAGTTGGTATCGACGAATTCACCCATACGGTAATTGAGCCTATCATAATAACACGGCTCGGATCTTGTGGTGTACTCTTAGCAGTTAGGAGCGGAATAAGTCTGTCCATGCAAACAAGCAGAAAGAACTCTTTTTAGTCAATTACTCGATTTTCAAAATGCTTGAAGCAAACTTTTCTAAAAATCATTTTAAAACTCCAAACACTAAAAAATATAACTTACGATTTGGTCAAAAAATAAGGCGCTTTCAAGTTTAAATCGATTATTTCGTCCCATTTTGCTTCAGTGCTAGCTTCAAATTCTTGCGAATTATATGCTCCTGCATTATTTACTAGCACATCGAGATGATCCTCCCTTTTCTTCAGTTCTTCAACAAGTCGTTTTATTCCTTCTGAGCTTTGTAAATCAGCAGGAATGCTGATGCATTGACCGGGTCCTTGTTCGCAAAGCCTGGCAGCGACCTGGAGCATATTTCAATAAAATAAGGCATATTTTATAAGAGAGAGGTAATTTGCGATCCATAGAATGGAGAATCATTGAAGGGATATTTGCTTTACCTTATCACATACATCGGCAGATCTGCTGGAGATATAAACCTTCGCGCCATTAGAAACGAATCCCTATATATACAATGTGTGGCATAATGAGATAATAATGAAGAAAATGAGGTTGTTTTTCAGTTGGTTTAATTTGTCTAGCTATAGTTCTTTCGCAATAAACTTTCGCAATTATAGAATCCTTACAGTTGCGATCATCTCTCCAATACTATATACAACATATAAGAGGAAGTGAGATACTTTGTAAACAAGACGGTATTGACTAATTATCACAAATAACACTCACCCACGACCTCCACCGGTAACAAGTACAACCTTGTTCTTAACGGTAAATAACTTTGATATTTCCATCGTGAAATTACTAAACGCTACTAAATTAAGACAGAATTATTGAGACAATTTGGAACAGGGTAAGCATATGCTTCCTAGATTATATTATATATAGTATGCCAAGGCTTAGTCAGAATATAATATTATATCTTGGTAAAATTGGTGTCACGTATACTTTGTTTATGTTAAATAAATTCCGTTTAAGTGCGGTATATACAGTCGCATATGAATCACCGCTTGTTGGATCATAACCATTGGTTGGGATTAGTCATTTTGAGAGGAGTCACAGCGGAAGAACGGAAACAAGAGAATCCGTTGTAATAAAAATTAGTTATTCTGTATTAAGCTGACAAAGAGAAGGGTATTATTACGGCCAATTATATTTACTTACTACAATGTCTACCATAAATTGAGGCATCCCTGTTGTGAACATAATTTGCTCTCCTGAATGAATACTATCACTAGTAAGTATTGTTATTAAAAATAATTTTAACATTACTGCTACCAAAATATTATGATGATCGGAGGTATACGAATAATTGTCACGGAGTTTTTCTTTTAATTATCCATTTTACATTTTGTATATAAACTATTATATAAACTAGTCACGTATATTTGATAAATAATTTTTTGCAGAGCTATTATTTTCGAGTTCATAGAGTGATACAATACGTCATCATGAATTTCTCATTATTAGTAGAGTTATATTATGGAGGCAAAAGGAAGGCGAAATTGTTTCGAGGACAGATTTCGATGCTAGTGGACAATTGAAAGTAGAATTGCCTTGATATCAAGGAACTCTGTTACATGATGTTGCTTTTCCATCCGTATGAATTAAGTGGAAGTTAAGTAATATTAGTGTGGGCAAGATTGAAGCTTCAGTAGTCGAGATTCTATCAACAACTTTACCATAGGCGATCTCCAGAGTAATGGATCTGCTTGTATGATGCTACTTCGAGAGTTATGGTAGAGTTTGTAACCGCCGTTTGGGGAAATTTTTCCAATTATAAACGGCGCTAGAAAGGAGCATGGGAAATCGTTTTTCCTCCAGAACTTGCTGTAGATTCATTTCATCAACACATTCATCGACAGAAATTTAACAGAAAAGATGGACGTAATAAGTCATGGAGACAGGGATTTGGTATATACTTAGTTGATCCGAGATTACATTATATTTCAGGAAGGCGTTCAAAGTCGGAAACTTAATTATCGTGTGTAATATTTTCTCTATCGCATACGAACTTAAACACGACAATCCAATTCATCAGAAAATCGCAGAATCATTTTCAGCATATTGACGAGGTTCCAACATCTAGAATCTCTAACATTTGAACATTATGTTGTAGAAGAGGGGCTCACATTTGTTTTTGTGAATGACAGAGCATGCAATAGATAAAGAATGATCGATGACTGAATCCAGAGCCAGAGAAATAGAGAAAAGTATTACTAATATACTCTTCAACTGTTCGTTGTCTGCCTGTGAATGCTTTGCCATTAGAGAGCACAAGTGAAAGAGTACTGGAATTTTGCATAAGGCTACTAAGATTCTTAGGTATAAAATGCCATCCATCACTATCACTATCACTATCACTATCAAAGTTAATGGTTTTGTTAATTTACTATGCAATTATTACCAAAGTATACGGATTTAAGCACTACTGTGACGGCAAAGGGGCAACTCTGACGTCAATAAATTCCATACAAAGGGTTTCATCTTCATATCTGTAACGAAACGAGAGCTGATCAGGATTTCTCTGGAAAGTTCGGTCGTTTGTAATTTTCTACAACGTTCTATCAGTTCATGACAAGTATAAACATGCCTTTTATTCGTATTTCTTGATGTACAATCTTAGTTTTTCTTGACTTTTCTTGATTTCTCTTTATCTATTTTAACCTTGATTTTGCCTTGATTCTTGAATAACATTCTAGTTTTTTCCTGAATTCTTTACAATTGAATCTTGAATCTTGATCTAGAAACTTGAATATGAACTGTTAAAATAATGTAACCAGGCTCGTAAAGTAGACAGATGATCTTAATAAAATATAGAGATCGATGAGGAGCAAAAAGAAACAATAACTGGTTTTTAAATAAGAAAAGAACATGAAATCTCCGATGAATATATCTTAACATAAATATTTTACGAAAAAATAACAAAGTAATAGCTAAGCCATAATAAGTTAATAATCATGATATTATATCATATCATGAGAAAAGATGTAAGCGAGCCGTCCTGTTACAAGTGAGTCTAAAATAATTGATTGATTAGAGTAGAATGTGAACTCTATATAAATGAAGATTTCATAAAAGATGTGAAACTTTTACAATTTATATAAACGCTAGCATTTATAGTTTTTCTTCTGATGTTTCTGTAACAGTTGTGGCTGTTGGGGGGAAGAGAGGTGACCTTAATAGTAGAAAGAAAGAGGTGAGGAACAAGAGAATAAGAAAGGTTGGCTCATATAGGGGAAAACATAGTGATTCGAAAGAGGATTGGATTCAGTAAAGGTAAAGGAATGTAGTCACAATTGGATCTGAGTAGGATCAAGAGTCTGTGGTGTTACAGTTGCTTTATTTCAAAGTTCTCTGTATTTAAGATACAGTAGAGCGAATAATGTAATGTAAAAATTCATCAGACTTTTGTCATTCCTGAGCTTTTTCATCATCCATTAGACTTATTATAAAAAATATATAATTATTTTATTGTTTATTTATTTATTATTATGTTGGATTATATATATTATATTAGGCATCATCAGAAAATTTTCATCAACTAATAGTTTGACTGTGATATGAGTTCGAGATTCTGAATCAAGAACCTATCCCAAATGAATATTAAAATTATGGTTTTTAAACCATCATACCATATGCTATAAAACTTTAGTTCTCTGTTGCTCGAAGCTCAACTTTATGCCATAATTCCTCCAGGTCATTGCCAATCATTCTATGCGTCTCCTCCTCCAACATCCGGGCCGAAAGCGTACGTTTGGAGATCGAAGCCAGAGACTCCTCACGAGCGAGAGCAACTAGAAGAGCGTGATGAGTATAAATGCTTTAAAACAGCAACAGAAAAGAAAAAACGAAAGTGCAAAAAAAAAAAATGGAAAAAATGGAATAAGAATTCAACTCACCATGAATATAAACCGCAGCCCGCTTGCCACTAAACATTGCATGTGGCACATTGGTACTTCCATCGCTGTTGGCGTCTCCAACTGCGTATACCCCATTAAGGCTCGTCTGCATATCACTGTTTACCTGAATCTTCTTATCAACCATAGTGAGATTTAGCTTAGCCGGTAGAGTCGAGAGTTGGTCAGAAGGGAAGTTGGCAAGGAAGGCATTACGTTCCACGCTGGAGCCATCTGCCAAATTCACTAGGAACTTATCGAACTGCAGGCCCTTCTCTGGATCATGAACCTCCGCACCATCCTGAAGGCGGTCGATAGAGGTGATTGTTAAATTATTGATTTTGACGTTGTATGCCGCAAGCTGTGCTTTCCAGTTGGGGTATTTAGCAGCCAAAGCAGCTTCGTTTTCAGGAGTGTAAGTGCCATTTACAAAAGCGATGATGTCGGAATTCAGGGTCTTAATTTCAAGGACACCGCCCATGACATCTGGCAGGGGGCCTAGGATTCCGAAAGGTTGGTCGCGGTGCTCGTAGCCATCACACCAGGGACACCAAAAGATGCCCTTGCCCCAGGCTTCCACTACCCCTGGAGTCGAGGGGAGGATGTCCTTCATGCCAGTGCCCAGGATGATTCTGCGCGCAGTGTAGTCGTGTCCCTTGTCATCAACTACGCGAAAACGCGAGCCGTTGTTGTAGGGCGTGATCGACATTACGGTTGCGTTCTTCATTGTGACGGTGGGGTACTTGCTAATCTGCTCGCGTGCCAGAGCTCGGAAAACACTGGGAACAGTCCCTAGTAGTTTGCCTGTCACTTTCACTGGTATCTGAGCTCTAGAAATACCACACTGGCTTACCATCATTACCGATCACATCGTGCATTTCTCTCGTTGCTGCATTGCGATATTCACCGGAATCTAACATGAGGGTCTTTCTCCGAACTCGAGCCAGGCCGCTCGTAGCACTGAGACCAGCCGGGCCACCGCCGACCACGATCACATCATAGTCGACTTTGTTGGACGATGGATGGCCTGCCGGATGGATGGCGACAGCAACAGCAAATGGCAAGAATGATAGAAGGAGGGCTGCAAGTGTAGCCCTAAGCATAGCCATGGAGACAACACTAGCGACGCTTATAGTGGTAAAATCTATTGAGGGGGAAACCTAGAAAGAAATAGTTCCAGTACTTTTTCCAAGCACCCTTTATAAGCTTATAAACTCTCCTACTGAACCGCCTATCTCTATCGGATCGGAGTATAACAAAGCTTATAATTCTCAAATTCTCAAATTGTAAATTTCACCTAAAATCTGCAGTTGAATGTAAACAATTAACCAGTTGGCACGGTATCAGTAAATATATGGTTCAAATTAAACATCATGATGATATAGTTTATACATAAACCAAGCCTAGAATACAGTCTGTTTTACATAAATTACATGTAAACTTACCCAAGTGGGGGACTCAACCTATAAAAACGTTATAAATCGGAATATATGCTACATGAGTGGGCTTTACCTTTTCTCTGCAATCGCATATATTGGAAAAATGCAATTTCAACTGGTATTTCGATTTAATTTGCAGCTTCTTTAATAAGCTCCGATAGGAGAGCTGGGAAAAAGCAAAATCAAAACTTAATTTTGGAACTAAAGGGTCCAGATCACGGAACAACCCGGTAAACCGGGCGTCCTATTTCTCAGCCCTACGCTCCTATTTTTACCCGATCCTAAAAGGCGTTCGCAGGGTGGCCTCGAAAGTCGCAATGAGCTCAAAGCAACTTTCTCAAGAGGACGCCTTACAGGATGATGCTTGCAGATGATGCGGATGACGATTGGGCAGTGTGAACCAGCACTGAAAGAAGTCCACGTTTGGAAAATGCTTGGATCGATGTAACGGTAAAATGCTTAAAACTGACACAGTGAAAACGAAACCTTCCCTTAGTCACAAAATTCCCTACAAAAAGCCCTCGTTATCGTATAAGATCAGACCATAAATTTAAAGTTGGCTCGCCTAGTTTTAATCTCCGCTTCCAATATATCCTAATTTGGTATCGTCCCAAGCTATCTTTTAAGGTTTAGCTTTTATTGAGTTAACCATATATGAAAGAATATTTTTCTCTTTTGACTGCGATCTACAGCCAAACGCGCGAGGATTCATTCGGAAAATTTTTGCGCTTGACTGTAATCTACAGCCAAAAGCGTGAGAATACGTCCGAGTTTAGCTGATTTCTATTGAAAAAAGACATTGTGCATATCTTTTACGTCTGAAAGCAGCAGAAAAATCTGCTTAGCCAATTGCCATCAAATAAAAAAATAACAATATGGATATTTTTGATTCCCCGTCAACACCCCGTCAACACCCCATCAACACTCGCAATAGTCCAATTGATAGAGGACTGAAATAAGAACTATCCCTCTTGGATATTCCTTTACATTCATACTCGCTGTTTAGCAGCTTGATTACGGCACCGTATACGGTTCTCTAATCATCCGCTTGAATCAATTCCATTTTACCTGTATACCAAGAAACGATGTTACAGTAGATTGAATAGGTTAACTTGGTTAAGAATAAAAGAACACTTCCATTCCAAGTCATAAGTAAATACAGTAATTAGTTACTCTATCAGATCTAAGAATATGGCAATGGATCCAAGAAACAATAAAAAGTGATATCTTTCTTCTGTCTAAAACCAGCTTGCCTTCGATATTGTTTAACTTGTACTATCAGGACGGCGTTAGAATAGCTATTTGAAACCAAGCCGTATCATGTAAAAGGTGTATTTCGAAGGTTATGGCTCATAGGGAAAAAGTGCCCGAAAAATTTTTTATTCAAATAAATTGCCCACGTAAAGAGTTCCTGCCAAAATGAGCTGGTGAACATGCTGTCTCGGTCGGACACAATGACACGCGGTAATCCATGTAGACGGAACACAATGTCGAAGAAGAGACGTGCGACTTCCGGCGCTGTGACGGTGGACTTTGTCGGAACAAAATGAGCGCGTTTGGTGAGCCTATCGACAAACACAACAATAGAGTCATATCCGGATCTAGTTTTGGGTAGACCAACGATAAAACCCATCGACACTTGTTCCCATCTATCGCGAGGTATGGGGGGTGGCTGAAGAAGACCGGGTGTTTGTTGATTGGTCAACTCGTTCCTTTGGCAAGAAGCGCAGTTAGCTATCGCTTCACATCGCGAGATAGGCGTGGCCAGTAGAAGTTTCTGCCAAGTTTGAGGTATGTCTTGTCGTAACCGGGGCGTCCTGAGATGGGTGTATCGTGGGACTCTTGTAAAAACCTTAGTCGTAAGTCGTTGTAATTGTGTACACAGAGGCGCTATGAGTCGTCAGTGGGGTCGTGGAAGTAAAGAAGGTCGTCTCGTAACTGAAATCGGCTGGTTTTTGATTTATCGTGAATGTTGAGCGAATCTGGGGTAACTTCAGGAGTCGGGCGAGCTCGTTAAAGTGTGAGTCTTGGTTGTAACCTTGTATTAGGTCGTTCAAAAGTTCTGGGGCTATATTAGTGGTCGATATGTAGTTAACAAGTGGAAGTGGGTTACGAGAAAGGGGGTCGACATTGCTATGTTTTTTTTCCTTGTTTGTGAACAATGTGCATGTGTTCACGATGTGGTTGAATTTCCAGTGTCCAATGAATGAGTCGAGAGTCGGAACCTTTGAAGTCAAAGAGCCATTGTAGTGCGCTGTGGTCGGTTGTTAGTTGGAATTTTATCCATCGATGTAAGGATGTAACTTGCGGAGAGCTCAAATGACGGCAAGGCATTCCATTTCAGTGGCACTGTAATTTCGTTCGGTTGGGCTAAGTTGTCTGGAGAGGTAACAGATAACGCGTTCTTTTCCGTCATCCTGTACATGTCCAAGAACGGCACCGAGACCGGTTTTGTTGGCGTCTGTGTAGACAATGAAGGGCTAGGAAAAGATTGGCTGGGCAAGGATTGGCGCGGTGGTCAGTCGCTCTTTTAGGGTATAGGATGCAGTTTGTTGTTCATCGCCCCAAGTGAAACTACATTCTTGACGAGTAGTTGGGTTAGAGGGCTGGCTATGGTTGCGAAGCCTTTTACAAATCGTCTGTAGTAAGATGCTATGCCGAGAAATTGTTGAATTTCCTTGTGAGATTTGCTCAGCCACAAAACCGGTATTCCGGAGTGGGTCTGGTCTTTTGTTTGTGGTTCGTGGAGAAAGAGATCGTTCAACCACTTTTCTTCTGCTAATCCTCAAACTGCCGGATGAGTAGATGCATCTGGCGAATCTTGCATATTGGCGGCGGTTCAGGAGGGAATCCGGGATGGTATAGTGGCCATCTATGTGATTCGCTCGGGCTTCTTCCGTCTTGGCCTCAAAGTTTGCCTCGCTCAGGTTCATGTTGTTGGAGAGTAGGCCACAATAGAGTACGTGGGCTCTATTGAAGTGCTGCCGACATTCAGGGCAGCGTTTCCCGATGCCGAAGGTGTTGAGACGCCATCTTACTGCCAATGACACCACGTTGGGATCCGCGAAGAAGATGAGCTTGTCTATTCCGCATTGTGCTCTACATGACGGGAGCATATAGGAGCACTGGCCTTCCGTTTATAAGGGTCAAAGAGCTTTACAAACACCTGTTTAATATGCGGATTAAAATGTCCAAGGTGTTCAACGTTGCATACCTTGGACCAGGCTTTGACTTTGGCCTTGATAGCCTCGTCCGCCTTTGGGTCCAAGCTTTTGGTAGGATCATACTCGTGATCTACCGTCAAGCCAAGAGTGAAGAGGGTCCTCTCCAAGTTATTCTGGTAGTCTGCCGTTACCAGGATTTCTACGGTATGCTAGCCAAGGTATGCGTCGTTAAATACCTTGGACATTTTAATCCGCATATTGAACAGGTGTTTGTAAAGTTCTTTGACCCTTATAACGAAAGGCCAGTGACGTACACCCTCCTCAGCTCATGTTGCAGATCAGCTTTCATGGTCAACCTTACAGCCGACCGCAATAACATAGTCACAGATGGATATATTTTGTTAAAATCTAAATATTTCAGTAGCTACTTTCAAGGGAACACTGAAAATATGTTGAGAAAAATCTCCCACACTATTTTCAGAGGTATATGCCACCCTGGCTTAATGAAAGAAAACCGGTTAACCGGGCTACTGAATTTGAAAAAATGCATATCTATATTTTGCCGTTTTTTTGGATTATAGTACCATTTTGATGTTTGAATGCTCTTTATTCACATATTTGATATTATTCTCTCGCTTCTCGTTTATTAAAACTGTAACTGGAGTCGATGTGTCATTGTTCAGTGGAAAATTAAGGAGGAAAAACTACGGTTATTGTTATTAAAATTAAGCCTCTTTCAAACAAGATTCGCTCTAGCATAATTCAGCTCGCAAAGGAGGGAAAATCTTCTTATCAAATCGCCGATGCGTTGGACATTCATTTCACTACAGCAGCCAAGATTGTAAGAGAAGAAGTAAAGCGACGCTCCGATCTTAATAGACGACCCGCTGGCCGCCCTCGTATTTTGAGTAAGAGAGAAGAGAAAGATAGTGACATTGATGACGTCGGGTCAGTGCAAAAACTCAACCGATGTGAGAAAATTTTTTAAAGAGGAATACAACAGAGAATTGACCGCTGATACCGTGAGAAGGGTAATCCAAAGAGAAGAAGTGCTGACTCGAGTGCTCCCAAAGAAACCTCTTCTCTCAGCTGCGCACCGTAGACGTCGCCTGGAGTTCGCGAGAAAGCATATAAATTGGACTGTGGAAGATTGGAAACGAGTAATGTTTTCCGATGAGACTAAATTAACGTTTACGAATGTAACAGGAAAGCAATACTACTACAAGCGCAAGGGAGAACCGCTTCGTAGTAGACATATCCAACCCACAATGAAACAGACAGGAAATGGAGTGATGGCGTGGGGTTGCGTTACAGATCATGGCGCGGGAAATCTGCGCCGTATCGATGGGGCGCTCAACGCTGCTGTAACAGGATTAACTCAGCTCATTATGCTACCGAGATAAAGTTAATATCCTTTACTATTTTTGATAGTTAGTCGTCTTATTGTGTTTATGAGATACATCTTAAGTTTAGTCATGTGAAAACCATATTGAGTTATTTGTGATTTCTTATTTATATACGAGCCCATTCATTTATGAATCCTCACCGATCTTCTATTTCATAAAGGTGAGGATATCCCTTTTATTTATGATATTATTATTATTATGGTGTTATATTGTAGATATTTTTGTTACGCTCACATATCATCAAAGGTCAACCCGTTTACAGACCACGCGTCGGGGTGCTTTATGTCCACTCACAGAGTGATATCCCCGCACACATGGCTGACAAATTGGGTCATGCAGACAATAATCTCCAGCCATAAAGCTTCTGCTCCGGCAAAGTCCCTTCCATAGAAGTTGTAAGGAAATGAACTTAGCCAAGTCCAATGTCCTTAGAACCTTAGCATTGACCTTGATCCATCAAAGACCAAGCAACACCCATACGCCAAGAACAATACAAGCATTTACCCATGAAAACCCACATTAGCTTAGTTATACTTTTATCCTTTTTACATTATTTAAGACACACGATCATTCGTCAGAATTAGATTTAGGAATGTCAATGTCACTCTTCCCTTAGTTTTCTTTAGTCAATTTCCCCTTGTCTTTAGAATAAACCTTGTCTTTATTTTTCTTTGCAAAACCAAGTGTCCTTCCTTATAGAAATGCAAACTTATCCTGGTCAATGGTCACCATTAAATCTCCAGACTCATATTCCATGCCGAGTTCTGTGTCAAATAAGTTGGCCTAGTGCCTTCAGTTGACTTTAGTTCAATTATAGCTGTTAGGGACGCGCATTGATGTTTTCCGTCTTGAACCTCAATGTGGCTGGTGGCGGATGTGCAGTTTTCAGATGCAATCTCCACTCGAAATGACCTCTTCTTAAATTGTACGGCATTGCTGGCAGCGTGTACTGGCAACAGGTACCTCTACCCTAACTTGTGCATCGTTGGACTTCTCATCCTCTTCGCTTTGCCAAGGCTGCAGTTCTTCAATGTAATCTCGGATCCACTTCTGCAGTTATTTCTCTAATGGGTCGAATATAACTTCATAATCAATCGTCCGAGTGGATGTATTCGTGGGTGGGTTGTGTTTCCCAGGAGCTGGATTACTTTGTCGACCCGAAGCCATTTTTTAAGTGTTGACCAAGTGTGCATTAACGTGTACATAATACTGCGCCTCTAGTTCCTTTTCGATATTCGAGAAGCCTTACCAGTTTACCCTATAAAGCAAAAGGACTTTCGTAAAAGAGATGGTTGGTGGTATATACTTGTCATCAAAATAAAGAGCTTTTTGTCACGTCCTGACAATGCCTTCTGGTTCCTCGAGCTCAGTTCTTTAAATTAATTTCCGTACCATCATTAGTTTTAGCAACAAACAACCTAACAATCTCCTAGTGTTCCTGGTACAGTTCCATGTATTCAGCCTCTCACCGTTCTGAAAGGACCTTGAATTCAGCTTCTAGAATTTCATTATGACTATACTTATCAAAATTATTTCTATAAAATTATCGTATTTTGCATACTCTAGGTCTATTTGGCTATTTAAGAATTTCTCAACTATCACAATAGGCACAAGATTAGTCTTTTCCTGTTTTCCTTTCGGAATCCCTTGTCGCCCATTAGCCATATTGTTGATATGTATTATACAATATACAGATCGGGTGAACATTAGGGAGAAAAATGGGAAGTATCAACAAAAAAGTGGAGGCAGCAGACTGTTAGGTTTCCACACCACGCGGGAACTATGGGATGCCCACAAGCAATAGTGGAACAAATTTATCCATATTTATGAATATTAACATTGCTGCCAGTCAAAGACTACGCTGGAAATTAAAATTTCTAATTTTCAATAATTCATGAGACTGGAGATTCTTCCCAGTTCCGCAACTGGAGAGGCGTAACATTCAGGGACAAACCAACAGGAGAATCGCACGAACAAAAATCAGGTTAATTCTCATTTTGTTTATCTGTATTGAATGAAATTTTAATAGATATTGTAATTTAGGTTACTACTGCAAATATGAAAACAGGAACTTATATAAATTGTATATATTTGATATATGTCATTGTTTAAAAAGCTAGCATTTAATTGTTAAATAATAGTTTAGACTAGGTGGTTTTAATTACTGTAACACTATCGTAGTTAATGCTAAGAAGCAGCCGCATACCCTTTTAAATATAGCAATGTAAGGAAAGGAAATAAGAAATATTGCATATTAAATGGTACAAAGTGGACTCCCCTAGTGTGCTGCGATCATCACTACGAATATAAGCATGTGACTTTAGCTTGGTATTCTGAAAACCGGTAGGTTTTTGCCTGAAGCACTGATTGCTACTCATCTCATTAAATATAAGTGGCGATAATACTGTGATCTTGAAGACGTAATAAATGAATATGATAGCATTATCATTATAGAATTCAACTTAAATATTCTCTTTATTTTCGATTCCTTTTTTACAAAATATTATATGATCATACTCTGAAAGCCATGATAACATGTTAAAACAAGAGATAATCGGAAAATAAACTTATACATATTTATTAGCAAATAAAGGAAACTTACATCCTAACACTTATATATACTTTAGATAACATGAACCACCAGATTCTTACTAAGTTCATTTCAAATACTCCTGTTAACAGCCGCGGTCATCACAACAATGGATCTCGTAATTGGCATTCCAGCGTGTGCAAGAAGGACCAGCATTGTAGCACCGGCCACATGTCCAACCTTTGTCTCGGCATATGCGGTTTGCGTAGTTATCACATACAGGGCGGCTATCCGTTCGTAAACACTGTTCAAGGAGGCAAGGGGGGTCTGCCAGTACCCCCATTGCAAACACAATAACCATCACATAGCTAATTAGAAATAGGATATTAAAACGAATTGAATGCATTGCCAAAGTAATAGTTCAGGGCTAAACAATCAAATTGTAATCGTGAGGACATAAAACGCGGATTCTCCAAGTCTCTTTAAATACGTGTTTTTTAGGTTTTAATATCATAATGAAACTAAGGATAGCAGACTATTATACAATACCTTTTACAAGTTATTTTATGCTATCTGAAAGTTAATTTTAGAAATGATCCGCCTTTGTAAGGGAGTCAAAGTGGCTGATATTTTGTTATTTTTCTATTTATAAGTGGACCGCTTCATTAACCTCTTCTGAATAACCATTCATATCAGTGGCGTGATTATTTTGGGCTTTGAGAGTTAAATTTGGATTTTGAAAAGTTTGAAGAGATGCAAGATGCTCCTCAATTCGTATAATTTGTTTGAATTATTTTATAGATCTTTTCAATACCGATCATGCAGTAAAAGCTATATGCATTCCAAAAAAATATCACTCATTCCAAGTCTAATTATAATGTGATGGCTCATAAAGAGCAATAAAAGGTTTGATTGTTAAAAAAACTCACTCTAAGCTACACTTAAGTTTACCTTTTTTACAAAGAGCAATTAACTGAGAGAATTGTAGTAATTTTTTGATAGTGACTCTGACTGGAGGAAAAAGAAAATAAATAACAGCATATTGAATGACAATTCGTTATCGTAAGAATAAAGAGTTATAGTGTATATTCATTCGAGCGTTTACAGTGGGAATAAGTCTTATAATATAAAATATAAAATATATAAGCATTAAAATTGAATAAAATATTAGGATTTAAAATAAAAAAGCTTATAGAGCATTAATAAACTTAAGCTACTGAATATATTCCTTATTAAAAAAATTTTTTTTCTCACTCTTTGTAGTATTTTGGAGAAACTACTGTATATTTAGAAATATACTATCAAGATGACTAAGACAAACTCATCTTGAATTCAATAAAAAAGTTAAACTACACCATTTTTACTTTGTTCTTACCTTCATATTCTTAGTCTAAACATTGAGTGATTCTTAAAACTAACTCTAATAAATGATCATGTGTTTTAAACAATGTAAAAAGGTTAAAGCCTAGATAATCCAAGTTGATTTTTCTGGGTAAATGCTTGCATTATTTTTGGTAGGTAAGAGTTGTTTGGTAGTCAATAGGTCAAGGTCGTTGCTAAGCAAAAGTTCTAAAGAAAATGACCTTGGTTAAATTTATTTCTTTACACACCAGGCTTTAAAAACTAAACCGACAATGTACTGCGACTCCTCCTTATTCTCTATCCTAAGATAATATTCGCATCAATTTGAATTTGAAATATTAAAATTGCTAGTTACAATTCACCCACAGTTATATTAAAACAATGCATTAACCTATTTCAAATTACAATCATTAAATACATTTTCCTTAATAAACACGTGACAAACTACCACCATTATTTACACTGTAATATTGAAATGGTTTAAATATTGATGCGGGAGATACTGTAAAATAGATTCGAGATATAAGCCAATAGAATATCTGTGCGGGGGTACAGTGCTATTCCTTGTGTATTCTTGCCACTCATTGTTGCTTAAAATTCATTACTAGCTATCTTAGTAATGTTCCAAATAGATTTATGATGGTTTAGAAAATTAGCAGACTCTTATAATACTTCGAGTAATTTTTCATGTGTTGTAATAAACCTCAGTTTCCTGGTTATTTAATCCTCCACTAGCAGCTAATATCATGGGCCAGTGGGATCTGGCTCTATTAACTCCACGCCTGAGTGCAGAATTGAGCTCTGCCCAATTCGTTTCTCCTGGATCCGTTGCGTAATAATCCGTACTAATTGAGTTCAAAGGACGTATCTGTAGAGTTCTAGCAGCTTCGTCAACGTAATCGCTAAGGTTCTTCCACCACGTATCGTACTCAGCTTCAGGTAAATTGATAATTCCGAGGTTGCGTATATTAATGACCGGAAGCCTAGTAATATATGCGGCATACGCTACTGCTTCAGCCCTGGTCGCGAGAGTTGCAGAGAGTACCTTAGCAGTTGGGCCAGCTCTTGTGCGAGAGCCATGGGTTAAAGTTTGTGCTATTATTCCTGTTAGCAATAGCACTAAATATGAAAATTGGGCATATGCCCCGCCATTAGGAACCAGGACTAAGTTGCCCAGCACCTGCAGTACTCCATGGAGTGCAAACCCCCATGCCATCCAAGTCGGAGGTTCCCTCGCAATAATTTTACTGCGGCATAAACCTTCAATCTCATTTGATTTCCCAACTACAAGCGTCACATCTTCTCCCAGTTGCACGGCTATGTTATTATTATCTCTTTGCACTGTTTCCAGCTGATATGAACAATCTACCGTCTTAAAGTAGAGAGTTTGTATCAGTGAACCATAGAGCAATAATCCACCCATTGCGGTCATGAACCAATCAAGCTGCCACACTGCCACGACTTCTACTCCACATATCAACATTATTGACATAATCCAAGCGAGGGCGCCTTTAATGCTGGCTTTTTGTCTTCCAGGATGCTGAATAAATTCCTTATTCTCAGAGTCCGGCTACCATATTACAGTGCATTCCGCTCTTTTATCGCTCCATGGGCTCCCAATACCAGTATCATGCTTATCTCGTTCGATAAGGGTTTCCACCATCCCAGATTGCATCCGAACTGGCCGTTGATTAGGCAGCTTATATGTAAGACTGGGTACTTCTTCAATTAGTTTCCAAGGAGATTGTACCGTGTTTGAAAGCCGCGGTGTACGCCAGTGTTGTAACATATCAACAGTAGCTCGGACAGCTGGTAGTGCGAATCCTGGAGCTACTAATGCAGTTCGCCAGCGCCCACGACGCGAAAGTAGCGCTTCTTTACTATGCTCAATACTAAGTGCACTTGAAGCTACAGCCAATGCTCCAATGAAATCCAACTTTATAGTGCTTGGAAGCACTTCCAGCTCCATATCTTGAGCACTCACAAGGCGCATTCCCGCAAGCATGGCAACATAACCGGCCACTCTCCATACAAATTGATTCTTTGAATTTAATTGCAAGCGCGGTTGATTTCCGAAATTGATGTTGATAAGTGGTTTTGCGCTAGGTTCATTATTCATATTCTGAAAAATTTTTTAATATCTTTAATCTATTTGTATTCAACAAATGCTACTTACAACCGCGATATCTAATTACGCCTTGGCGCGAAAATCAAGGAATTCATAAATAAAAATAAAACTTTTCACTGTTCTTCTAATCTTTCGCGTTTCTGATGGGGTTCTATAGATTCTTTAATAGAGACATTACGCGTATTTTATTTGTTACAATTAACACGTCTATCTACCTGTAATAAAATAAAACTCAGCTATTGAATTCCACTATTTAATTTGTACCACGTGTGACTTCATTTAAGTTTAAGATATTCCCAGAATTGCAAGACATATTATCATAAACTCTTCCGGATAAAATTGGAGAGCAGGTTAATACAGAATATATAGAACAAGGCATTTTAATTTTAATACCTAAACAAGATTCTGAGTAGAGAGGATTAAGTGTCTTAATCAATATTCTAGGACTTTTTACCACAATGTATCCGGTAATAGAAATAGCAGACTGAAGTGCACCTACTCTTAGGTACAAGTATTATAATATATTAATAAAAGTTGTATTATTGTATATATTCACCAACTATATTGATATTCTGAAGTAAATCTTATATCGTAAATTCCCTCAATTCAAACAACTAAATATAGAACAAACAGGTTCTTGATCGATATAATATAGGTGTGGCTTGAATCTTCTCCAAGTTAAACGAGTTTAATTAATATTATCATCTTAACCCACATTTTAGTAATTTTTAATATTTATAATTACATTAGACCATTAAAAGTAATTAACAATTTTCTAAAAATAAAACAAACAAGTTTAATCTAACTTATTATACTATTTACAGTATAAGAAATTTTGGTATTATAAAGAAATACAGGATCATTACGAGATTGGTTAAAGAAAATATCACATCGATAACTATATCCCATCATTGCGTGGATTTAAAGTGATAATTTGTTATCTTATTTCCAAGATATTTTCAATTTTTGAAAGAAAGACTTTTTTTATTGCACCGAATCAACACTCTCCGAAAAACCTCTATTGAATTATTCAGCTTCGTTTCGAAAATTAAGGAATTCGTCAGTCAGCGTTATTGTTAGGTTATGAGTAAGGCAGCTCGCTAATGGATCTTATATATATGAAGATTCTTATATTTAATATAATACGGTATTATGCTCTTCTGAGGTTATCTGACGGATCAAAACTCAATGACTGGAGTAATGATTTCTGTTCGAGTTTAATATTTTACATTTCTCATTAATAAAATGAAAAATAATTATATCGACTCTGTTAGGATGGCTATATGGAATCATTTAGGGTTTAGAGTAAATATATAAATTTGAGTTGACCTTGTTAAACAAAGAGTGATAAGTTATATTGGTGAGCAGGTACCAAAGAATAAATGTTTTATGCATGGTTTATTGAAATAAATGAAAGAAGAATGAAAATATTTTCGATATGGTTTTCATAATACACAAAATTAAATGGAGTTGATGCTGTTAAATACAATAAAATATAAATCTCATCAACGATCGATATACACTGCTAAATTTATTCTCGTAGCTAATATCTTCATCGCAAAAAAGTTTGTTTAATGTACATAATATTTAGCATTCTCGAAGCGACGGTTAATGCACCGAATAAATCAAGTTTTTATAATGGATATAACTTATAATTCCATAAATTGGGTACTCATTAAAAAGCTTTCAACAATGGTTGTTGATTGACAAGAATCTATCCCTAAAAATTTGTCTCCTGCATTAATTCGCTGTCGTAAACGCTTCTCAGCATAGAATCAGGTAGATAGAGAGTGAGATTATCGCAAAAAAGTTCAGGTGCATATGCCATTAGGTATGTATAAAAAATTCTAGAGGTTTTCTTTATCCAACTCCATTTCACCTGTGCTCATCAGCGCTCTAATTTAGAAGACAATGCTGTCGCTAATAATACCATTCTGAAACTTCGAGTTGAGATGTGCATCCACCAACTTGTGACCTCAAAGTGCAGAGGGTATATGTCTATCATGTAAGATTCAAGAAAAAAAAACCCTACTTTCTTCCAAACTATGCATTTAGAGAATGGCGCTCTTGATGATTCGTTGCTTTTTGGGCTGGAAAAAATGGCTCTGCTTCACTATAGCTTCAGTGTCCGGCTGTATGAATAGCCTGAGGGCCGCTTCTCCAAGTACTATACCGATTAAAGCCCAGGCTTCAAAATTGCTTATGTTATGCAATTGGGCGCAAAGTCTCCCAACCAGTTCCCACCACTGCCTTGGGACAGACGATGGTTGAGCACCATGAAAATATCTGGCCAAGTGTTTGATCCATGTGTAGGTATCCCCAGCTTGTGTACCACACAAGTATTTGCCAGCCGTCCAAATTGCGTCAGCTGGCAATATCACCCCACGTTCCATAGTTACCTCGTGGTTAATAGCCCAGAATAGGCCGGGAGAACCTGCGCATATCTCCAGTAGACACCAAGGTCTACTAATCACTATCATCATAGTCTCAGTGTTGCACACTTTTCCTTTTCCAGCTAGCTTTAACCACCGCATTCCAGAATACATACAACTATGGTATAGTACTGATGATCGTATTACTTTGAATGCTGAGCGCCATAATTTACTTCGAGCCTGAGAAGTACGAGTAAAAGAAACTGCTACGACATTTGTGTGCACTAATAGAACTGACTTTTCAATAATTGTTCTAGATGGGAGCCGTTTCATTGATCCTATTTCACCCTCATTTACTGGCAGCACAATATTTGAATTGTAAACGTCGATGGTCTCAATGAATGGTTTAGCATAAGATGTGCAATTGAACATAATCTACAAAAATTTTTAGCATCGAGATGATAAATGAGTTCATCAGGAGATTTACTTACTATTCCTAAATCTATTTGTATCAATTCAGTTACAATTGGAAGAATAGATAGTCGAGACTTGTTATTCTTCGCGTATCTGGTACAGTATCAAGGTCTCTTCAAGATGAGAATTACACTTTTATCTTCCAGTTGAAAATTGCCGCTCTGATTTAAAGCACTGTAATCTATCGACCCATATTTTTCATAATTTCTATATATTCGTAAATCCTAGTAACAGGTTCATAGGGAAAAAATGTCCGATTCATTTTTAATTCCAGAAAATTGGCAACGTATCTTTGAAAAAATATTTTTCAAAAATTTTGTGGCTTATTATTTTGCCTGAATTTGTTACATATGTTACTTTCAGATCTTCTTAATCTCTGTCTACGTAGCTACGTCATCATTTATTGGATATATATACGTACATTTGAGATTGTAATAAATTAATAAGGAGTTAAATCTTTCTCTCCAACTAAAAACCCCCGTCACAGAATTCATTATCAAAGTGATACGTCATCATGAATTTCTCATAGTAGATAGTTTATATTGCGGAATCTTAGGACGAAGGAATGTTAAAATGTTTCGAAGCCAATCTTCAATGCTAGCGGATATTTGAAAGTTGAAATGCTTTAATATCAAGGAGCCCTATTATATGCTGTTGTTTTTCAATCTGTATAAAGTAAGTGGAAGTTAAATAATAATAGTGTAGGCAAAATTGAAGTGTCAGTGGTCGAGACTCTATCGACAGCTTCATCAGAGGCGATCTCCAGGAAAATGGAACTACTTGTAAGATGTTGCTTCGAGAGTTATGATCCACTTGGTAATCGCTGTCTGGGGGAATGCTTTCTAATTAAGGGCTTTAAAAAACCATCTATAATCGTTCTTTCCCCCAGAGCTTACTGTAGATTCATTTCGTCAATTCTGGCATCGACAGTACTTTAACAAAAAAGGTGGGAGTAGTAAGACACTAGAGCAACGTTTTGAAATATATTTTGACAATCCAAGCTTATTTCAGGAAGGAGTCTAAAGTTGGAAGTTAGATTATCATGTGTAGTATTTTAGTGCAATCTCGCATATGGCTCTAACACAGCAATCCAATTCATCGGAAAGTCAAAGAATCATTTTCAGCACATTAAGGTGGCTCCAGCCTCTATTATCTCTAAGTTTTGGACCTTATGCACTTTAGTAGAGGAAGTCAAGTTTGTTCTGTTGTGAATGGCAGAGCATGCAACCGATTATACGCCAGCTATTGAATCCGGAGCCTGTGAGAGAGAAGTATTTTTAATATACTCTTCAACCGGTTCATAGTCTGTCTACAAATGTTGTTAACGTAACCAATTCCATAGAGTACTGGAGGTCCTAGCATATTGGTGTAAATATACTGTTATTCCATTCTGCTTTGTCCATTGGTGTAACAAGTACAGTAACTGTAACAGTTTTTGAGGACTGTTAGATATCCTTATTCTTAAAGAATAGAATTCCATTCTATCTTGAATTGAATTCAGGAAAGAGGTGAGGAACAATAAACAAAAGGGAGTGATTTTAAATAGAATCTCGGGAGTATCTAAGTGGAACATTAATACACCAATAATAAATTTGTGGTCAATAAGTATATAAAAGGAAAGGTAATTAAATAAGTAAATAATGTAAATAAGGAAGTATTATAATTAATATTATAGTGTAAATTCGGTCGTGTTACAGTAACTAATATATGTTTAATTAATCGACAATCGATCTCGGATATTTTTACTTAACGTATAAAATCACTTGTAGAACTTAATTACGTCTTTACCGAATCTTTAACCGAATTTTTTACGAAACGACTTTACGTCTTTTTACGAACTTATTTTAGTGTAATAAACATTAGTATATGCCGAACCCTACTTGTGCTTATTACAGTTCCTCACGTCTTGAATTCAACAAGAATTCCGATATCTAACTGTTCCAAAAACTGTAACATCTGGGGGATTTCAATACAAATGATTATAGAACTCTGGCTAAGATTTTAGCAACTGAAATATGAATAAAAGGTTTGTTGTTTTTTCTAATTCACCTGTCCTTTTTACTTTTTTGAATGCACGTGTGGTCTCTGTGACTTCTTTGTGTTCAACTTGCTTAAATGGGTACGAATTCTTGTCTGAGCAAAATCCCTTTGAGAATCGATTCAACGAATTTCTCTTAATGATATTCAAAGTGACAAAAGGATCTCATATTACTGTTTACATGTACCATTATTTAATTGGAAAATGAATCATAAAATATCACTTCCGTTATAATACGACTGCCTAATATATTCGAACATCGCCCATTTCGATCTAGTGCCTAGAAATTTCTAAGTTCCCTATAATACTGTATTTTAAAGGCATGGAACTCTGACGTACAACTCGAAACCACCAAGGATTTCAAACCCTGCAATCAATCTCCCCCACATGAAATTATCCTTTATTTCTCCTTTTCTGCTCAATTACTGAGTTTGTTCCTCATCTACACCCCGCATAACATACACATCGTCCTCAATAAACTGCCATGGAGCCTAACATTTGGGGTCAAAGGAGATGTGGCTTGGATATTCCTCCATTTCTGGGCGCGGCTAAAGAAAAAGGACCGTGTACCTCCCTAATCTAAGTGCGTATGAGAAAAAAAAGTGTGCTGAGTGTGGGGGCGAAGTACTTGAACCCTAAAGTCAGTAGAGTCAAAAAGTCGAGTGTGATTGGGTTAGATGTCTTAGGTTATGGCTAATTGTGCCACAAAGCATAAGCAACCAATACACAATGGAGTGACACACCGCAGTTCGAGTGCTTTAACTTGTTAAGTGAGTGCGTGTGTGTGTCACACTTGAAGCTAGTCTGACACAATCATCCCTTTTCTTTTAATTCGACCATCTTAGTTGTGGCGATCCCCTTTTTTAAAACTTGTATATAACGAGGTCTAACACTCTCTCACTGTTCGATGCTTACACTTATTCTTTATTTTTTTTATTAGCTTTCTAACATCGAATATCGACAATGGGGTTATGCAGTAAGGGAGGTTGTTGGAGTTCTGCATATTCGCGCGGTAATTATTGCGAGGTGCACACTTGTCGTGGTAGCTCTTGCTTTAGGGAAAAGCCGAAACAGAGAAGCTTATGCAGTGAGTGCGAATGTAGAATAAACGGCTGCAACGAAGAAGTAGTCGGTTCTAGCTCATATTGCGGGGCACACAAGTGTATTTCCGCTGGGTGTTATAAACACAGAGACTTTGATGAGGAAGGAGACGCAGCGAAATATTTTTCGGCACATAAGGGGCTTGTACATCAGGTCAAAGACTTTCTTTTCAGACGATAAAGATGCCCTGAGACATACAGTAGGCCGCATGGGTGTTTGAGCAATTCGTGTGTTTTGCTTAACACGCGTATATTTCCTACATTTATCGTAGCTATGGTTTGAAACTATATTAATATAAATAGCAGATCTAGCCTTTTCAACCATGTGCAGGCACTTCCAAATTAGTAGTTATAACATGGTCAAATCCCCTTTCACCACAATTATTTCGGCATCTCCTCATAAAAGAGGGATGGGAAAGTTAGTATAAAAAATTAGAGTCTACGACCTTTTTTGGATACAGTATGTCGAATCAACGAGGGGCTTGATGCTCAACATTACTGTAAGATTCTCAGCGAAGAATATACATGGACATTGGAACATCATAAGCTCAATAAGTCGAAAGTGATATTCCAACACGAATGTTGTCCAGCTAAAACTTGTGTTTATTTTAGTCATGTATTTAATAAATCCAATTATAGCAGGGATAGATAGAAAAACTATTCGAAAAATTTCGCTGTTTCAACCATACCATCTCTCTTGACTGACAACTACTGACTTCTGGTTAAAAGCTTAAGGGATGAAATACTGTCCGCAACCATCACAAAAACCATCATTCTGTTTCTCATCATCCGAATTGGCGGAATATCCGCACTTATTACAAGTCCAGCTCTGCATAATCGAAATAGTTAAATTTACAATCGTTTGCCTACAAACAAATGTAAAGATTTCAATATTATTAAGGATACAAAAAATTTTGACCTAGATAGTCGTCAGTATGGACTAGTAGAGTAGTGCAAAAGACCGGTTAATACAAATACAAAGAAAAAAATGAGGAGATGCTATCTTAAATAATCTTCAAACTGGTGCATATTTTATCCGGCTGACTAACTTAGAAAGGCGGTATTTAGTTCACACATGACTACAAAATATTTTTCTGAAACTAATATTTTAACCGATCCATATCATGGTTAAAATTCTCTATTGACATTTAAATATCCAAAATTATGCTAATATTTTTTTTGTATTATTATCATATCTAGTATCACAGGTAGACTTAATTCTTTAATAAAGATTCTGTATATAATCTATTTATTAGTTCTAAAGGATAGGACTAAATAAATTGATGAAAATAATACAATCAAAAAAGTGAAGTGATGTAATTTTAGAGTTTACGGCGTAGAAACTTAATTGTAAGCCATGATATATAGTTTGCACCCGTCCCTAAAAGAAGATTTCATGTAGGATTTTAATTAGGTACAGTAGTCGTAGCTGTTTCTACAGACGTGATCGAAATATTGGGAGTGTTCACGCTCGATTTTTTGAATAAGCGCTTATTGCGATTATAAAACACTCCCAGCCAATCATGCACCGCTAATTTTTCTCGCTACGCTAGGGTTATTCACGCTCGATTTTTGGCGTTTTTGCGTTTTGCTTTTTGATCGCATTAATTTTACAAAAAGAATTGACATGTTTTAATCAATTGTCATGCCATCACTCTCGGAAAGGGAGATTTTGGAAATTCTTATCGTGTAACATTTGATTCAACTTGAGGAAGCGGATGTGGATGACTATACTAGTTGGGATTTCGGTCTTTTCTTACTTTTCATTTACACCTCTCGATATTTATCCCCAAGATCCTTGGTTCCCAAATCCCCCCATTTTCGCGATGATGTTCTTTTTCGCTTAGATGATGGGCGATTTCGTAGACAAGCTCGCATGTGCAAGCAAGCATTCGCTGCTCTGGTAATGATGTTAGAAAGAAATCCTTCCCTTCATTCAACTGGCCCTACGCAACAATTGCCGGTATGGGTACAACTGTTAATTTTTCTCCGCCGGCTTTCCAATGGCAATGATGTTTTCGATTTAGCCTCAAAATATTCGATCGCAGAAGGTACTGTCATCAAAGTCACAAAACGAATTACCCTCGCGATTGAATCACTACGCCCCGAATATGTTACCTGGCCAAATACTAGAAGAAAGGAGGAGATTAAAAACAAGTTCCTTGATATGAGTGGCTTTCCAGATGTAGTAGGAATTATAGATGGGACACATTTTCGTCTTAATTTCGCACCTAGCAAGGATCCCGAAACGTATTGGTCTCGAAAGAAAGAGTATGCAGTTCAGGCTCAATTAATTGTTGATTCGGATTTTCGCTTTATCGACTATGAAATTGGTTGGCCTGGGTCGGTCCATGACGCTAAAGTTTATGTGAATTCTCAATTTTTTCGGCAACGTGAGGTGTTACTGCATCCACCCGAATACATTATCGGTGACTCGGCTTATCCCATTTCACCTTTTTGCATCACGCCTTTTCGATCTCCACAAAATCGCCAAGAGAGAATATTCAATACGATATTTTCAAGTAAAATTAGAAATATTATTGAAAGAGCTATTGGTCGGCTCAAGAACCACTTCCCCGCATTCTATTCATTGTGCTTGAAGGGCATGGAGAGTAATTGTAGGCTGATACATTGTGGAATTATGTTGCACAATTTTGTTGAATCCTTTGGAGATGAGTGGGAGGTTGATGAGGGGAATATATTGGAAGAAATGGATGATGAATTGACCTATAATATGGATTGTGACAGAAGTGCTCGTGCTTTGGGAAAAGAAAAGCGAAGCAACTTGTTGACAGAGGTGCTATTAAGAAACGGCTACGATTAACCATTCAATGTATATATGACACAATACAAGGGTATTTATTTTGTTAAGCTTGGGTTCAATGTACTAAATATTCGGGGTTGTAATTTATCATTTGATCATACTGTAATCACTTTCATAAATAATTCTTAATCAAATATAATTCGGTGCACTTTCCATAAAAATGTAGTAGGTGCTAACTGGTAATTCGGTTCCTTAGAAAGACTAGGATGCTTTATTGAATTGGACTTATGATTACCATACACGTACTAACACAATTACATTACCAGTGAATTGTTCGGAAATTATTAGGAAATTAATATAGGTGAAGACAAGAGTTAAATGAATTAATGAGTTGAAGTTAATGGCTAAAAGTTAGATAGTACGAAAATGAACAAGCCGTTGTACTTTACTCATCCTCCTGCGCTCTATTTCTATTTAGCTTCTTCATTTCAATATCTAACCTCCTATTATTAAACTTAATTTCTTCAGTGATCCGAATTCTCTCCAACTCCATATTATTTCGTTCCAATTCTAGCTTTTGGTTAAGCAATCGTAACTTCTCTATCTCCGCCTCATAACTCAAGTGTGCCTGGCTTTCCTCTTTACGGCGCTTCGACTCCCTTTCGTCTGCCATTATTTTTACATATTCATTAAGTACTTCCATCGTATTCTTTGAACGTTTTCCACTAGATTTAGCAATTTGAGATTTTGTTCGATTGCTAACAGACGTTGGTGGGGTTGCCCACTCTACATCAGATACGTCCTCCGCGTCCTCAAAATGGCTCTCCTGGCTTGGGCCGACTTCATTATCCACCGTACTTATGTTGTTTTCTTCTCTATCAATATCGGAGAATATTTCAATGAGGCGCGTCGGATATACGTCCAATACAATTTTGTATTGTATCTAAAAAAATTAGTTTTCACCTTTCAACAGATTCACTGATAATTCTGCCTAGATTTTGACCATCTACACTGATAGCTGAGGTACTATACTCAGGCCCAGGAATCTTGTAGGAAGGCGACACATTCTCCCTTGATCCATGGTATCTTTCAAAATGATCACGGCGTTCAAACACTTGAACATCTGATCCAGTCATGCCTTCTTTTTTCTCGACGGCTACCCAGAGTTTAAGGAGCGAGTCGTATTTGTTCTTGCACTGTTGTGTAGTAAAGCCGAGCTTATTTGACGTACGCTTCCATATCTCCATTTTAATCCCCTTAATATACGTATCCCAATGTTCTTCTACAATTGCGATCAATGTATCAATCTCCTTAGCTGTCCATTTGGCTCGTCGATTGCCAGTCGCCGTATGTGAATGGAGAGATGAAGATGAAATTGAAACGCCCGTAGAGCTCAATGTAGAACCACTTCGTGTTTTCATTTACTAAAAAAAAGTAAAACGATTTTCTAATAAATCTTTTATAACCAGGCTGTATTAATGGAGCATTTTTTTTTTCCTTTCGTAATATAGTAGTTCATCTATATAGTTCTTTGAACCTTGTTATTTGAACCCTGGAGATTGTCTGGGCAACCCCTGTAATGTACTAAATCTTCATCATGCATAATTTAATGGAACTTCCCACTGTGATAAAGATAAGATATTTTAACTTGTGAATCAAGTTATGATAAATTCGTTTCAGCCAAAAACGCGACTCGAGAGGTGATTATTTTTAAGCGATATTACGATTTTCTGAGTATTCTGCTGAATCCAAATTAGCCAGTTAAAATGCAGGATTTCGCTTAATTTTAAGCGAATAATCAGAAAAATCGGTAGCGTGAACCACCCCAATATCGGATTGATTTCAGCCAAATTTACTTACAGGGACTTTTTACAGGGTACTGGGAGAAGGGAAAATTTTGCATGTGGTTTCCAAAAAGAAGCAGCAAGAAAAGGAGTAATCATTGCATCAAAAATGAGGGCATTTGGATGTATATTGGTAGAACTATTAGATCTCAAAAGAAGAACATAATATTAAAGATACAGTATGCCGCAT
>NW_027192204.1:739097-746333 GCF_041956535.1 Calcarisporiella thermophila
AAAACGAGGAATAGAAGTCGAAAGAGTTGCCATAATGAAGATAAAATCACGATATAATAGGTATATAAGCTGGTATAAATTCGGTATATAATTTTTGATGAGATGAAGAATGCAAAGCAAAAGTTTTCGAGAATTATTACTTTAGTTAACGAATTTTTAAAAGATATATTAACAGTTGCAGATATTTCTGAAATCCTGATTCTACAATTTCTAAATCTAGTATGTCTGCTCAGCCTTGGAATCTCCCATATAGTTTATACACAAACAAGTAAAAATAAAGTTTAATTAAAATACCGACAATTTCAGATTATCAGTCACGCCTGGTCGTACTACAACAATGGAGCTATCGGCGAATTTTCGGAGTAATTGATTGGTAATAAATTAGTTCAGCTCACAAAAGGTGCAATGTTTAAATGGAGACCGTATTCCAAATATTGATAATACAGTACTTCATTATTGTTCGTCCTCTGTAGCAATGATTAAAGGCTTCTGACAAAGAAATATTGGAAATAAAAATGAATCATCTTCGTGAGCTGTTACAATTTTGGACCTGAATATACGTGTAAATATACCCATTTCATTGCCTTTTCTACCACGCATATGAATATTTTGTTCCTCTATACAACCATTCTGTATCTATCTGGATTGAACCAGTTGACATTTCAGCTTTCCCATTCCAATTCGCACATTGCATGCAATAGAAGGCCCATATACAATACATTATATTGGCTGTACAGTATAATTCAAAAAATTACTTCATTGCGCTGAATAGAGGAATATCTCCATTTATTCCCACTATTTCACAATTGAATACAATGTTTCAATTTCTATTCTAGAGATCTTTACAATAAGTAATAGTATTTGTTTTATCGAAGGTTTCCCTTCCAAATACTTATTGTTAAGTAGAATGGTTACTACATAATGTGGAATTGTGATATATACTGAAAACAAGCAATTCTCAGACTCCATTTTTAAGATATATTATTCCTTTTTGTCGTGTATAAGCGCCGCAAATCAACAATTCAATAGATTGGCTTTATATTATGCAGATGTACGATATAATTAATTTACTTTTGTCTCTTTTTTAATCTTTTTAAAGACCTTTAAATATATTTAGCAAGTTAAATTAGTAATAGCCCAACTGTTTAGAGCCAACATTTTTACTGGTAAACTTCTGGTTATTTAAATTTGCTACGGTTACCTACTCAAAGCATACTTTGTCTTATTGGGAAAATATGAATTTTTTATCATCGATAATTTTGCACGGAGATTATGCTCAATTCAAAGAAAACATTCTTTTAATTAATATCCATAATTCAATGAAGCCAAGTGCAATCCAACTAAAAAGAAGCATTAATACCATTCGCATTTGAGCCTTGAATAGAAGTATATATTTTATTTTCTTCCGTTATTGCTTTAAGTAGATTTTTAATGTGCCCATTTCATAAATACAATTCAAATTTATCCTTTTTGTTTTTCTGGTTCTTATATTTTATCGTTCTTTTTTCGAGTTTCGGGAACTTTTCATTAAATCCATATTCCTTTGATTGTTATCATTATTTTTTCTTTTTTAATGTTACTTAAGTTAGCTTCATTAAAAATGTAAAAACCTCGGGCAGATCCTTTAACTTCCGAATTTGACACTTGAAATCCTTGTTTCAGTGATCCGATACAACCTCAATGGCCAAGCCACCAATGAGTTAATTATTACCCAAGTTGGAAATATTCCGCTCCTATCCATTCCAGCTCTAATTAAAACCCTACGATTATATAAGAAAGCCTCCCTTTTCCAATCATGCTTCACACTGACCCTTGATCAATAATCGGACCTTCAACCTTAACTCCAAGTTTGGAAATTCGTTAAATTGCTTAAAAATAGCTTATTTTCAATTGTAAAATCGTCAAAAATCACTCTAGAAAAGCGCGATTTTTTTTCTTTTACAACTATCCATCAAGTGTTTCACTTGGGCGCATTATTAAACATGCATTCCAAGCGTAAAATATGCATAAAATCTCTAAACCATGACATTGAACCCCCGCTTCCCCATTTCCCAAATCCCACCATATTAACACCCTTCATCTCAGACGGTCAAATTGCGGTTACCTTAAGAATTCAAACTCTGCATTTAATCTCCCTTCCATAAAATCACTCCTTATCCCCCCCTTTTCTGCTCAATCATTGCAATTGTTCCTGATTCACATCTCCCACAACCTTTACATCGTCCTCAATAAACTGCTATAAAGCCTAACTCTTCTTTACATTTAGATATCAATAAAAAGGACCGTGAACCCCTCTAACCTAAGTTTTCGGATATTTTTACCTTACGTATAAAATCACTTGTAGAGCTTTTTACGTCTTGATCGAATCTTTAACCGAATTTCTACGAGCCGTTTTTACGTTTTTACCAACTTATTTTAGTGAAATAAACATTAGTATCTATCGAACCCTACTTGTGTTTATTTCACCGCCCATAATTTTGGACTAAGTGACTCCTACACATTTCTGATATCCCTAATTCATTTCAGATTTCTTATATCCCCTCAACAAAAACACTTAGAAAAATATTTCATCAGCCTTTTATTTAATCCACGACCATCAAAAAAACGGTATCGCCCCTTGAGGACTCTTCCTCTGGTCATTGGAAAGCGCTGCAATGAGACTACAACGCCCTTACGCTGACGTGGCCGGCTTCAGGTTCCCACTGACGCAGTACCCGCACCTATCACGCGATGAGTCGCAGTACTCGCCGTTTGCATGATCGCAATCGTAGCCGGCCCAACAACATCCGTGGGCTTTACAATCGTCACCCCACCCTAAGTCGGGACACTTCGTTCCGCCACGTGCATTGAGCACGGTGCGGGCGCGCAAGACGCGTGATGTCTTCTTAAGGGAACTACAGTCGACACAGACACACTTAGTGCGTCCTGAGCCGGCGCCTCCACAATTGTGGATTTCAGCCTGTTGGCCGCTACACCGCGCTTTGCACAATGTGTGTGCTGACGCGTCATTCGGGATATTGGCGTCGCATCCCCAGATCTGCTCTTTGTCGCATGCCTGTCCGAGGGCGGTCCCTAGAAGCGCTATAAGAAATACACTTGAAACCAACGTGTGACGCATCTCCTCTTCTTACGGTGTCGTATCACTAATTTATGACGCAGTGATTTTTTCTCTGAATTCAAGTTTAGGGATACATCCTATATATAATGGAATCGAGCATGGGAAAATGATTAATTAAGGTTTCAAAGCGTATTCTTGTAACATCAACCTAAATTATCAACAAAGCCATCTCAACTGAACACAGCTTATCGTTCTACAACAGTATTTTCTTAGTTATTTCTCCTCGGTTAGCTCTTTTTTTAATATACCTCTTCGGTCAGCTATTAATTTAATCCACTTTACCGGTTAGCTTTTCTTTAGAACTCCTTCTTCAACCTGACGTTTTAGGTTTTTGAGCAGGTGGGAAAAAGTAGTCACAGATTTAGAAAAATGCTAAATTTTTGGAAGGGGACTGTAAGTCAAAAGTTGCTTGGAATATTGGGCATTGCTTAAGGAATAGTAATACTAAAATGCTTTGCTAAGGAGTTCTCCGCTTCTTGTTTACAGAGAATAACTTAAAGTAATTTCGGTGATAATTCCTGACTGATGAAGTTTTCTGTTTCCATGAGTATTTATCTGCTTATTCAAATCTTGTATACGAAATATTGTTACATAGCGCGAGCATTTGGACTAGCAGGGGTTACCAACTAAGCTAACTTAATGTCAACTAACTAATAAAGCTAAGACAACTGTGTTACAAGGAATGGAATAAGCTGTAGTATGACAGGATGAATGGTCTTGAGATATTTGAAGATAAGGTTAAATTTAAGGTTATACCAGGTATATTAAGGTTTCACAAGTAAACTAAAGATGTTTTACGAGGTGCATGCGAATTTAACAGTTTCAAGCAAAACTAAATTCAAAATTCCATTATGCTTAAGCGTACACGTTGATATACCTAAATGTAATCTACCTTTTTAATTGGTTCACTCTTTAATTAAGTTGAATTAGAATTCGACAAGGTTTCACCAGATTTTTTACTATTCATTTTACACCAATTCTATGTTAAAAAGTCGGATTTTGGGATTTCCTTATTTAGTACTTGGCACTTTGGTCAACGTTAATCAACTTAGGTTCAGTCAATCCTCCACTCTAAGAATACCAATTCGCGATACACTGTGAAGATAGCCCTACCCTTGTCTTAAATAACTACACGGGGATATATATAATTCCATTATACATGGGTTATGAATCTGAAATTTGTTCCGATCATGCGCTCAATTTCTGCGCCGAACTGCTTATAAAATTTAAACACTCATTTTCTCGGAAACTAATCATTCTTTAACTAAACTAATTGTTATTTCAAGCTGCCTACATTTTCTTCTTCATTGTAATATTGTAACTTTGCTTGCTATAACCCGATGAAGTAAATTCCGGGAACAGTAAAATCGAGGATAATAACATTATCTAATGAAGGCTTATCCAGCAGAGAGATCTCGCATCAACTTGGGATAAGCTACTATGCCGTCAACAAATATCGTAGGTTATACGCTCCTGAATCTTCCAAATCAGTCCCCGGTCGTCGACGTGTTCTCACAGAGAGGCAAGAGAAAGTCCTCGTACGAAATTTCAAGGCTGGAATCTATGAAGAAATACCAGACGCAAAGAGACATCTTAAGGAAGAATACAATGTCGATTTGTCGGTGACAGCTGTAAGGAACGTACTGAAGCGAAACCAAATGAGCTCGAGATCGTGTGGGAAAAAGCCGCTTTTGAAAGATAGGTATAGGAAAGCCCGACTGGCCTTTGCACGTAAATATCGAAGCTGGACTATCGATGATTGGAAGCGTGTTGTATGATCAGATGAGAGTATATTTAGAGTCTTCGGCACAGGTAGAAAACGATATTATTGGAAAGCACCAGGCGATCCTATACGCGAACATCACTTCAAAAAAAACAGTCAAGCACGGCAATGGGGGGGGGTTACCGTGTGGTCATGCATCACTGCTCAAGGAGTTGGCTTCATGTGCCGAATCGAGAAGGGTCTAGATGCACAGCTCTACCAGGATATTTTAGGAGATGAACTAAAGAGAACACTCGATTGGTATGACTTAGACAAGGATCAAATTATTTTCCAGCATGATAATGATCCTAAGCACACTGCGCGTAATACAGTGGAATGGCTAGCAAAACACAATATCACCGTGCTAGATTGGCTAGCTCAGTCTCTTGATTTTGCGCAGAATCAGCTGAAGCGAAATAATAGAAGTATAATTGAAATGCTTCAATATTGAAAATTATCTTGTGAACTCGGGTTAACTTACGCGGTATCTTCTCACTTTCGATGAATTAAGGCCCAAATAATCCTCAACATTAATATAGTTCTTTTTTTCCAGAAGCATTGGTCTCTCGATACACCGCATCCCATGCTTTGCGTCCTTGAAAATCCGATATTAGCTCACGCAATAAAAAGAATCACTCAAATATAACTCCACTTTACTAGAGTTATATCAATTTTTTTTCCGTCTCGATCCGTGTCCTTTATCAAATTTCTTTGATTCGTTTTGTCGGCTATCATAGTTGCCCTGAGCGTCATCGTTGAGACTCCTATTATTCTCTTGTTCAACCTTTGGTTGAATTCGTCCTATGAATTCAGAAGCAAGTGATACCCTACAAAAAACTCCAATAGAGAAAAGAGTTAAAAATCTTATAGAAATCGTAGGGATGTGAAAACATATACAATCGCGAACCTTTTACGATTTCTTATTCCATACTTCAAACTTTTCTCGACCCTTTTCTTTTCCTTATTTTTATAGATTTCTTTGTAATATTACCCATTCGTTTTAATAGCAGATTAATTAAATGGGATATTTATTTAATTATTTCGCAATTATTATGGGTTGTATATTTTACGGTAGCATTGTTCCGCTTCTTTTTCTTACAACTCTTGTCAAATATCCATTTGGCCTGCTTGCTGATTCTATCTCTTCGCTTTCACTTGCTTCATTGACACACTTCCTCTTGGCCCTTTTCCTACTCTGTTCTTCCGGCTCTGCATTCTCCTGAGGTTGCTCTCCTTTTGTAACGGGTGTCTCCTGTGTTAAATTTGCTCTAATGCTATCCAATCCCTTTCGTCGTCTAATTAGAGGTATCTCTACACGAATATATGAGAAAGATTAATGGAGGATACATGAATTGATTTATCTAAGATTTGAAATTGAATTTATGGCGATTTATACTAATACTGTACAGTACCTTTCTCTGATGATTCTTGTTGTAATTCAGAATCTTCATAGTAGTCATCACTCACTACCACTATATTTGAGGGCATATTTTTGGATTCGTTAAACACTCGGGTTGATTGCATTCTATTTACTCTTGATTTCTCTGATTGATACGCTCCTAAGCCATCAGAGTGGTGATAAAAGACAATAGACTGCGGACTTTGTCAGCAGTCCACGCTTCAGGATGATGAAGCCGATTTATTGGATAAAATGAGCTGGTACAAAGAATAAAGAAAAAGTAAACAAAAAAAATCGTACGATAATCTGAACGTGATTTTGCTATAAATATGAACCTACCAAGGAGATGTTTCCTCGGCCGTTTTGAGCTGGATACTTCCGTTTAAGATGAGTTCCCAACCCGAAATTCTTCATAGTGGGTCAGAGAGCGATTCCGAGAGGGAGCTGCAAGACGCACTACTCCCAAAAGTTCCCATACGCGAGAGACATTGGTGGGAGCCCCCCCAGGAGCTTGCAAGACTTTTTGAGCAAAGGTTAGCACACGAAAAAAATGTTAACCTGACCTCGGAAGAAAGGCAAGTGATCTGGGACGAGAACCCTCCAAGGAAAGGAATGAAGTACGAGGCGCTGTCAGGATTTAATTTTTACTTAATTTTACATGCATCTAATTATTACTTGTTTGGGTGTATATGAAAATCCTGTTTATTGTTTTTGTTGTTATTCTTTAAATAGTTCAGCTATTTGTTTTCTGATCCTCACTCCTATTTTTCTCTTATATTTTTACTATTATTATTATAGTAAACTATAGGAGTCCGAAAGTCGAAAACTACTTTCGTTACAGGCGCCCCCAATGAATTCATCCTTACACTCTTGCATGAGCAAAACCGCCAAGAAACACGACCTATACTTGTCAGATCTGGCAAAACAAGTCGCTCTGGCAACAAGACCGCTAGAGTT
>NW_027192204.1:748027-756723 GCF_041956535.1 Calcarisporiella thermophila
ACACAGCAATCAGATTGCACAACGCAGGCTCCACGACACCCAGACAATTGGCAGCATTTCTGGGAGCATCGAATGCAGCCTTTCTAGCAATAATGCCAGGAAGACTGTTTTCGAGGTCATTAATGATGGCACACATCAGAGCTCTGAACACCAACCCAGACTGGGATGCCTCATTCAACCTCCCAAAGGAGGCATTAGAGGAGCTAGAATGGTGGGCAGAAGAGCTCAGGAAGTGGAACTTATTTTTCGAAAATATAGGTAAATTAATGTTTTCATAAGCTAAGTTTCATCAAAATTTACCTAATATTTTGCTCTAATTTTCATTTAGCAACTTTAATGTATGCGCACTGGGCTGGTGATTTTCCATTTTCTGATGGAGCGGAAATTAATAGTGAGCATTGTTGCCGACAAGTGTCCTGGAAGAAATTGGATTGGCAATGGAGGCGTGCCAAATAAAAATTCCAACCTGCTTTGGAAGACCACCGCGTAATATCCACAAGCACAATAAAGGCTATAAGGCTGAAGAGTGGTTAAACTGGATCACAGTTTACTCCCTTATCTTTCTCAATGATAAGTTACCCTTCAGGTAGACAATGCAGCGGCGAGCTTTATTGGCGGATTCTTACCCCTACTTACATTATTTCATTTTTACCATTAAACTAGGATTTTAAATGGGTGGGCTAAATTTGTAACCGACGTTCGACTCTGCCTTTCTTGGACATTCACAAGCCAGGTTGCGAAAACCATTCGGGAAAATCTTGACTCATTCTATCAACATTATATAGAGTAATTTTACAGTATATGCAATTAGTATAATTATCATAATAGTTTATCTATTGATGTTAAAATATATTGCTTTGTAGAGAGTACTCTGGAGAAAATATCGAGCTGCTTCCTGCACATAGAATAGTTTATCACTACCTCCTTCACGTAATTGACTCCATCCTAGATTATTGGCGCAATAATTACACAGTTGCTGTTAGTATATTTTGCACTACTAATGCTTCTTCTGTAATTATGATTGTGATAAAGTAAAAATTCCGTGACTGCTTAAAAGACATTAGTGCAAGTAGATCGAAACGCAAGATTCCACAGAAGACCAAACTCAATGATAACAAAGGAATGTTATGCAGAGGTTGAAGTGAGTTTTCATTTATTTTGTACACTAAATTTTAAATTGATGTATTTGGCAGACATTAACACTGGTCAACTAGTTGATCTTAAAAAATAACTGACTTATTTTTGGCTTTTATAGTTTTATTTTCACCATGTTTATAGAGGGGAAAATTTTGGCATTTGTGAGATGGGCGGGAGATTGGTATAATGATGCATACGGTTTGAAATATTTTACATCTCTCAGCTCGAAAGGGTTTATTGACGTGGCAACGATAGATAGATGCGTAGGATGGATACAGAGGGGAAGAGTGTTCTATATCGCAAATAAGGAAAAATTCTATGTGCTTACGTAGGCATATTGGACAGGCTTATAAGAGAGTTGAGCCATATTGCAACTTGTTTTATATACCTAGTTGCTATGAATTACCTCTATGTATATTATATATGATGTGATTTGTGGTTTGACTTTTGATCCAAATTTTTTAATTTGTAAAATTTACTCAGATTTTCAGCAAAAATTTGTGGACTCGATTTTTCCGGCCGTACACTCACGACCAATTTGTTTTTCCCCAATTTTCTTTTCAGCCAAATTATTCCTCTTGAGCCAAAGCAAAAATAATTCAACAAGTCACTTTCCTTGATTTCCATATTCGACGCGTCCAAAATTATCACGAACCAATAGGTTACCCGAAATTTTTACCAATAAATCCTGAATTTTTCGACGGAGTTTACCTATGTTTCTTCTTACTGGGATGATGGATCGCAGAGCGGAATGATCTGTAGTGAGCTGGAATTTCGATCCATCGTGGTAGGCGTGAAGTTTGGTGAGTGCCCATACAACTGCTAAACATTCCAATTTACTGAGTAATTTAGTTCAGCGGATTTTAGCTGTCGAGAAAGGTAGCAGATGACTCGCTCAACTAGTTTGCCGCTTCCCACATCAAATTGTTCTTGTGCAAGTACAGCGCCAAGCCCGATTGTGCTTGCATCGGTGTAAAGGCGAAACGGTCGCGTAAAATCAGGATGAGCCAGGATTGGTGCGGAGCACAATTTCTCTTTAATTAACCTAAAAGCGGTTTCCTGCGCCTCTCCCCACCGAAAAACTGCGCCTTTTTTGAGCAATATTGTGAGTGTTGTTTTTTTATTAAACTATATGTATCAGCTCTATTGATTGCATTCTCTACTTACTATAGCTCCACTTGTATATTCACATTGGACTGGCGAGTTCCCATTCATTGGTATAGGGAATATAAGGAAGGACACTTGGTTTTGCAAAGAAAATTAAAGACTAGGTTTATTCTAAAGACAAAAAGGGAAATTGACTAAAGAAAACTAAGGGAAAAGTGACATTGAGTGATTCCTAAAACTAATTCTGACGAATGATCGTGTGTCTTAAATAATGTAAAAAGGATAAAAGTATAACTAAGCTAAAGTAGGTTTTCATGGGTAAATGCTTGTATTGTTCTTGGCGGATGGGTGTTGCTTGGTCTTTGATGGATCAAGGTCGATGCTAAGCAAAGGTTCTAAGGATATTGAACTTGGCTAAGTTCATTTCCTTACAATTGGGGCGGTTGAAACTAATACCGATCACATTCTCTCTACTTCATCGTGGGAACATATTGGAGCTGCAATAAGCGAATGCCAAAAAAATATTCCATCTGATTTTGGAAGACCTCCTCGCGACATCTACAAATTCAATAAAGGATTCAAAGCGGAAGAGTGGAAGAACTGGATAACCTTGTATTCGCTTGTTTTCCTTAAAGAATCTATGCCTCCGAGGTAACAAAATTGTAACGAAACAAGAGTTGATCAGGATTCTTCTGGAAGGTTCGGTCATTCTGATTTCTACAACATTCTATCAGTTCATAACAAGTATAAATACGCTGTTTATTCGTATTCATGATGTACAATCTTAGTTTTGACTCTGGACTTTTCTTGATTTTCTCTTGATCCAGTTCAACCTTGAACTTGTCTTGATTCTTGAATATTATCCTTAATTTCTTAAATTCTTAACTCTTGAATTTGAATCTTGATCCAGAAACTTGAACCTGAATTGTTAAAAAAATCGCCTTTTTTAACCAATTTCACGGTATCTCAAGTGTGATATTCGTTTAATGCTATCTTTTCACAACGAAGAGTCTTAAGAGGTTGGCTTAATTTTGTCTCGGCGGTTCACCACTGCCTCGCTTGGTCATTGACTAGAGCAAAGATCAAAACGGTTAAAGATAGCCTATATTTGTTTTATCGACATTATACAGAGTAATATTTGACATTTTATTGAAAATGTGATAATATGTTAACAAGACCATCTCCTTTGTTTTGTTGTTGTATCTAGAGAATATTCTGGAGGGAGCGTTGACCACTTATCTGCGGATAGAAACGTCTTTCATTATTTGCTTCATGTTGCCGATTCAATTTTACATCATGGCCCTTCGTGGGCATATTGGCAGTTTCCAATGGAGAGATATTGTGGTATAATTGGGCGATATGTCAGGTACTAACATCGCTAACTATTGATATGCCTCTTTGATTATTTTTAATTTTATGTTTTATGATACATATTTTAACTTTCTTCTATCTTTCTTTACATTAGATCAAGAACTCATCCTTACGCCTCTCTCACAAAACAATTAAAGATTCGCGAACAATTGAATAATATTCAATATATATATCCATTCTCATCTCGCGATCCTATCACTAAAAAAATCTCTGTACCTTGGGTGGAAAAAACATAGTAGCGTTGGAAGACCGTCCAGAAGAATTACTGGCCTAAAAGGCGTTATGAATTAAATAGCTTCGAATATTGGCGTCTCAAGCAGTACTATGCATATATTTTAGACGACATAGCGAATTACACTGAATTACAAGTAATCATGAGTTTAGCTTTATCACAATATTAAATATAGTGAGATATGCTTTGCCCGAGAATAGGATGCCTCCAGGACTGGTTATCGATATGGCCATCTCCGAACTCAGGATGGCCATATACTTGGCTCGATGAAATGCCGACAGGAATGCGAAGATTTTAAGCGCATAGCTTATACAGTTGCAGTAAGTTAATTTTCTTGGTAGAAAAAAAAATCGTGGGAGACATATCTTTGCTCTTCATTTTATAGGCAATAATGGAGGTAGATATCAATGAGAACGACCCCGATATGGCGGAAGTTTTTGAGGAAAAAGAGTTATACTGAGAAGTCGAAGTAAACGAATAAGCATACTCATAAAAACGATAAAGACTTTAATATATAAAATTTTGGGAAAACTGCAGTACTATTTCCACCACTCTTATCGTGGAAATGACTATTTACTGGCCTTTGTTTTCTGGGCGGTAGAGTGCGATAAAAATGCGTATGATTTGAGAAGTTTCAATACGTGAGGTTTAAAACAGTTTATTGACGTGTCTGTGTTGGACAGATGCGTTGGGTGGATCAAAAGAGGAAGGAATACATACGTAGTCGATAAGGAGCATTTTACCAGCCTTTCTTCACAGAGAAATGCTGATTAAATGCAGTACAATTGAATACTACTTAATATAACAATATATAACACATGATAGTTAGTTGCATTTTACTCTTTGCGGTTTTATCTATTTCGTTACCATCTAACTCATTTAGAAGTTTTTACTATAGTGCGGTCTGTTTCTGATAGTTAGGCCAAAATTCTAAGTAAAAATTTTTCCAAGTAAAACTTAATTTATAAAATTTCGGCCGTGAGTCATGGCCGAAGCAAAAATATACGAATAATTTTAAGGCCAAAAATTTTTTTTGGCCGTGAATTTTGGTTACCTCAATATCAGCATCTATATTATGGCAGTAATTACTTGTGACTCGAAAGCCTGAGAGTATGTTAATTAATGTCACGTGAAAAACCTCCATCCAAAAATTCCATTTTCTCAGACTTACAACCCTTTTTTAACAAATTTAACTGTATTTTATCAGGGTAAATCAGGCTTTTGTTTATGCTTTCTGACAGGTTTCTAAGAGATGTTTTTTTGTATGGCCTCCTCAAGGAGGACGGATATGCGAGCCCGTTTTTCGGGAGTAGTGCGAGGCATTGAGGTTCTATTTTGTCAATACGAAGAGTATAGTTGAAAGTAACTGTGGGATAAGTTTCGTAAGTTATTTGCTTTTCGTTGCTGTTTTATAAAGGATCTCAGACCATCCAAAAGTGAAACATTCAAAGGCAAGTCACGTGAAAATGGGTATAAAGGCCAATATTCCGAGAATGTTTCAGACACAAGACCCTGTTGCACTAATATTTAAATTGCTAGGGTAGAAGGGTTTTATTTTATAAATAATACTCATTGGTAATAGTAATCCTCCTGGAGATATAGTGATTTTTGATAATTTTGGGGGGTGAGTCAAAACTTTTGGCCGATACTGTATAATGGAATTGAACATGGGAAAATAGCTAATTAAGGTTTCAAGGCGTGTTGCTGTAATATAAACAAAAGATATCAACAAAGCTAACTGTACTATCAACTAAGCACACCTTATCGTTCTACAACAGGAAGCTTGTGTACCAGGTGCATAAAAAGACGGTTGTCTGGCTAGTGCACACTTTCGGCATGGTGGTTCTCCCCAAGTTCGGTACGAAAGACATGTCTATTTGCGGGCCAGGTCTTAGCCTGAGCTCGGAGATGGTGCGCAAAATGCTCGCCTGGGCCCATGCTTGGTCCCTCCGAAGACTGCTCAGTAAGGCGGAGGAGGTCGGTGTGCTTGTCGTCATACCGGTCTCCGAGGCTTACATCTGTAAAACGTGCAGCGAATGGGGACATGTCTACCGGAGATTGGGCGTGACGAGTACTTTCAAGTGCGCCTGGTGTAGTGCGATAATGGATCTGGGTGTAAATGTAGCGAAAGGGATTTTGTTGAGGACTCTTGCTTGCGGAGCTCTTGACGCGCCTAAGACCCTGTAATGGAGTCGATGAAGGCTTTGCTTTATGGATCCTCGTGCTTCAAAATGGGGCACGTGCGCATGTGCATATGATTATCTTGGATATTCAAGGATAGTTCTATAACAACGTAATCTAACTGAAAAGAACAATTGCAATGTACTCCTCTTGGGTATTAGATCAATTCAATGCGATTTATTTGCCTCCCAAATGCTCAACTATTCCTTCTCTTAATTTCTTATATTTGTTGTTGAGCGACATCATCATTTATAGGCGTATATATACAGTATAGTAATCTTTGGATATTGGGTTAAAGTAAACGGAGATTTTTATTACTCTCCTATCTAAAGTGTCCTATAAGAAACTCGAGTGTAAACCTTAAGCTACATATATCCATTCATGAAGTATATTAAGCTTTGCGTCTAACCTCCAGCTACCACTCTTGGAGAATCTACGGTAGATAAATGAATTCCTCATCCATTAGACACATTATCATTTAAGAATGTACGGAATACAAAAAAAGCTGTAAATTTAACTATCCCTATTATAGTAACGAGAATCGTCAAACTTTTGAAAATTGCTAAGCCTTTGTACTTGCACAACCAAGCATTAGCTTAATTATTGTAAGCGTTGACTATGTAACCGGGTTTCAATTCATAGCTAGTTCATTCGCTTAAGCTTTAGGTTTACATCATTTAAATGTAACTCCGGATTCCACCTGAAAACTTCGATAACTTTAAACTGGTTTGAGATATAAAATCCGACAATTAAAGCGTTGAGCTCCAAGCAATTCTTTTTCTCTCTCTTGATCAGCCCACTACAAGTCCGAAATCCTTGATGATACATGATATATTTCACGATTATATAAATTCGAAATCCTTGATAATTATACAAATTATTAATTAGACTCAGTAGCCATGAGATCGTCTACAATTCATAGGATTGTAATAATAGTGATGATAATTATCACCTGCATGTTGTCAATCAGAATTATAGACTATTACTATCAGCCTAATTATACATCTCCTCTTATTGACCCACATTATGCCTGTCACGATACATACAGTTGCTCCAAGCGTGCCAATGAAACTACAAACAGCCAGGATTTATCATTACCAGTCGGCAGGAAATACGCCTTTTTTTCCGCAATATACACTGTCGACTATTTAGATGCTGCATTAGTTCTAGCCTTTTCCATCCGTAAATTCCACCCTCACATACCCATGTATATAATATACAAGAAGAACGAGCCCTTTAGCGCCGATGTGATTTGTCGGTTAAAATCTGTTGGATGGAAATTACATTCCGTAGACGAAATCGATCTCCCAGAATCGGGCGTTAAGGACGCATTCAGAGACAATTTTCTAAAGTTACACTTGTGGAATTTTACAGAGTTTGATGCTCTCGTATACCTTGATGCCGACACGATAGTTCGCGACAATATACAAGAGTTGTTTAGATTGGTCGACAGGGATTCGTATCTGAATAAAGAAGGATTCGAGTTTGCATCGGCGTTAGATAACTATGGATCCCTCTCGCAAGACTTCAACGCCGGTGTTATGGTAATCAGACCTAATCAGGACGTCTACTTGGAGCTTATGAGGTTGTATAAATTGACGGATAACTATAACGCATATTGGGCAGAACAAGGGTTTCTCAATGAGTATTTCCGATTTCGATATATACATCTCCCCGAGCAATATAATTTTAATGTTGCTTTTTGGGAGAGGCAAAAATTGGCTTGGGAGCGCTTTGAATCAGAAATGAAGGTTATACACTATACAGGAACTATAAAGCCCTTTAAGATCACGAGTCAATCCATGGCGCATAAATACAAAGAGGTATTTAAACCATGGGATGAAATGTACAATGATTTGGAAAGAACTGTTGATTTTAATGAATGTAAAAATTAATAAATTATTATTGTAGCGGGACCGACTAGGATCATGGAAAGAAAATCGTCTTCCATAAGATCCGGTAGCTCAGTGGTAGAGCGCCGCTCCGGTAATGCGGAGGTCCTGGGTTCAATTCCCAGTCAGATCATATGAATAACTGTTATACTTATTATGTCTGCGCCCCGAACCGCTACATTTGGCGAGCGTACCAGGGGGGCAGAGGGATCTATCCAAACATGTCGCGACGTCGATTTACGAATTTAGAAATTCAACCAATACCCAGAGTCGGTATCAACCAATCAGCATCAGTACTTATCAATTCTTGCCATAAGTGCAACTTAGGGTTAGGCTTTATGGCAGTTTATTGAGGACGATGTATATGTTGTGGGGGATGTAGACAAGGAACAATCACAGCAATTGAGCTGAAAAAGGGATAAAGGGGCAATTTCAATGAGGGGAGTTTGGATGCGGAGTTTGAAGTCCTCGGGGAACCGATATTGGATTCCGTCTGAGTTGAGGGCTGTTTAGGCTTAAAATTGGCTAACAAATCCAACAAGTCCAAAATTCTATTACCATTTGTGATGATGATTGAAGATTATATTTCAGAAGCATGCTTAATTTTTCAAAAGCATGCTAAATTTTTCAAAACAGCATGCTTACTTGCATGTTAGTCTAACTTAGAAGATAAATGATTGGACACTGGCCCTCGATACAGCCAATCGAGGGTGACGTGAGAGGTTAGTTGTTTGTAACACGACCGAATTTACACTATAATATTAATTATAATATTT
>NW_027192204.1:760759-764912 GCF_041956535.1 Calcarisporiella thermophila
CTGTTACAAGGATCTAGTTCTGATAAAAACGTTTCCAACGAGTATCTGATATCCTCGGTAAACTGGTAAGCAGGGCATCCATTCTGTTCAATACACTTCACCGAATCCGTGTTCAAAATAGAATCCTTCAATAAGTTGGAGTCGAGGGTTGTAAACATTGCACTTCGATTCATTGGGCGATCTGAAGTTGGAAGCGAGCGAGCTTGGACTGATTCTTCAGACGCACCAAAAGATATAAATTCACGCACCTATTATTTATAGATAAACAAAAAAAATTAATGCTTTAGTTTTGCTCAATTGGTGCAGCATATTAGGGTTAGGATATTAAATTACTGTATAATAAATGTAGGAAATTATCTGCAAAATAAGAGTTTATATAATACAGTATATTGTACAGTAAGACGGACTTTTGTGCTTACATTGATCTTTTTGGAAGGTAGAGCAATTTCAGTTTTGCTCTTTAGGGATGAGTCGATTCTTCGCAATTTGGCTAGCTTTCTGGGTGGATTTTCATGAGTTGGGTCAGAGGGTAAAATAGAGTCACCTATCTTATCTACATCCTTTTTGGCCGTTGACTCCACCGGTTCAAAACGAGCAAGATCAGGCAGCGAATTGATTTTTCCAGCACAAATAGCTTTGCACATAAGTTTCCGGAACTCTTTCGCGGTGAATGTAAGTTTGGTAGGATCTAGTCCAATGGCTAGAGCAACGACTATCATACATGAAAGCGGACCGCAGTCATAGGTGGTGGTCTGCTTTATGCACGGTTCGGAGACTGAATTATAAGTCCATCCTGAATCCATCCTCCATCCCATCGCTTCTTTAAGGAAATCAGCGTAAAGAGTGTAGTCCTGGTCATCCGATGCTGTATATATCGTGCAGTAAAAACGTCCTGTTTTGGTCGCCTGGTCAAAATAGTAAACATTCCAATGCTCGTTGTGTCCAAGTTTATTATTAAGAAACACTGCACGCTTGTACCGTGAACTGGAACGGGTCTTTTCCGCCTCTGGGGAGATACAATTTTGGCGAGATGAACGTGAACGTAAAATAAGAAATTGACGCAAGATAGGCATGCCAATATAGAGGTCGGTTGCGAGTTCGGCAGTATCCAAGTACTCATTAAAAAGCCGCAAAAAATAATTGATTATCTCGTCATTGAGCCAATACGGCCCTTCAAGGAGCTGGATGCATTCGAGGGCTGCCCATTGTGGTGGGTCATAGCTGAAATCAATTTGTGCATTGTTTCTAGTGACGAACAAAAGAATGAATTAGAATTAAGCAGCATGTAACAATAGCATTACAGCCTAGTGCAAACTTTCTAGAGAATAAATTGATTCTTTACCTTTTTTCTAAACCGTTAGGTTCTGTAAGGATTGCTTTTTGAGGCTCAGGAGATGGGGAAGAATGCAATCGCGTAATAGGGCCATCTGAATGAGGAAATTGAGAGCTTGATGTAGATGAATCGTGCAATAAAACTGGGGATTTATAAAGCCCACAAGCTATGGAGTTGGAATCACTTTTATCTTGAGAGAAATTGCAGAAAAAAGAATTGCGAAAATGATAAGTGGTTGGAGCTAAATAATGCTTTTCAAGTTAGTGTCGTTTTTTAACACTCACTGGAAATACCCTGAGGAGAAACAGGATGTGGGCACGAAGTTCTGGAAAATTCATCTTGATTGATATCTATTAGATCTTCAGAATAGTATGGGTGTTGAGTAGAGTCACCGTCATTAATCTGAATGGAAGCAGATGGTGATGGAGACAGCTGCTCGACAAAACTACTAAGCAATTCACACCCATGCGCCTACGAAATCAATATAAGAAAATGCCACCTTTGTCATCGTTCATTTCGGCTGACTTCACTTACGAGCTGGGTGGTATTGGAGTCCACCGTTATATTAGCAGATTCGGTTAACAAGGCCACATCATCTGTTCTCGAAACTAGTTCGCTCAACTGTAGTATGTGAGAAGAGGAATCCACTTAAGCTTGACAATAATTCCTGAAAGCATCCCATCTCCATATGAGTTACCTCTTTAATTTGCTCAGGACAAGAACTTTGCTGAACCAGTTTATGTGTGGCTGGGCCGAAATAATCGGTCTTCCAATAAAGATAGAGAGATGCAGTGATGATGCACTTTAGCCATACTATACCAAGTCTGCACTTACAATAAAAGTTGGAGCCTTCTTCTCGACAGCTTCGGGAGGCATTTGATGGTGTTCCTGAGAACTCTTTTTCAGGCGCTCCTTCCTACGTAGGTAATATTTATGGTTTAATTTCCTCTTTCGCTCGCGCCATATTCTCGCCTTCTCCGGGTCCTCCATTGTCTCCTTGTAATATTTCCGCTGACGCTCAGCGTGCGCTTTTTTTTCACGTTCGGTACGTTCACAGGTGTCCTCAAGTGGGCGTTTATTTTTGGAAACATGCAAGATGGTAGAGTCATGCATCTTCATGAGTGTTCAGCAATAAGAGTGAAATAAATGTTAAACGCAACGAAAAGCGAATAAGAGGAGAAGAAGAAAGGAGAGACGACTGTTTCAACAAAGGATCCAAGGAAGCGAGTGAAGGTTCATAATTTTCAACCTGCTTCTGTTGATGCATTTGTTTTCAATTTAACCCTATAGAGAAAGATGTATCAAGCTAAGTTATCAGAGAACATGGAGAGAGGGGGGAAATGTGGAGCCAAATGCGCAGTGATAACACTTCATACTGTATGTACAGTATATGGGATTGGAATCAGTAATAGAATTTGTATTGAAATCCCCCAGATGGTACAGTTTTTGGCACTGTTAGATATCCGATTTCTTGTTGAATTCAAGAAGTGAGGAACAATAAAACAAAACAAAGTGAGTTTAAATAGAATCTCGGTAGGATCGAAATGAAACATTAGTACACCAATAAATACTGTAAGCTCGTGATCAATAAGTATATAAAAGGAAGAAATGATTAAATACTGTAAATAAATAATACAGTATATCGAACTCTAGGTAAGAAAATATTAACAAGTAATGTTATAGTAAATATTCAATCCCGTTACACCAGATCACTGACCGATACTGTAAGTGCTCTTTCCTTAGATCTTCGACATGATCCTATAATATGTTTACAGTATTGATCTATATATTGACACTGTAGTATGCTGCCAAACCAATTTATTCCATGATGCGAAATAATCACGAGTACTAAATCGCATAGTACTGAAGTTGATTATAAAATCAAACTTGATAAGATTTCTTTAACATAGTTGTATATTTTGCCACTAGTAGTGATACATAAACAATGAATTCCAAGAAAACAAATCCAAGCTATAGCCAGGGTTTCGCTAAGGGATCGTGAATAGTATAGTAGTTAATAATCCATATATTTTCTTATGTCCAGATGAGGCCCTAGTTAACATCCGGATTCTCGTTATAATTAAATATTTTGCGTATAAAAACTTAAAATAAATCTTCGATATTGTAAAATTGCTTTTTTACATCTCTTTTATGAATTTTGAACATACAGCAAGCGTTGGTTAAACCGTACTCGTATCTATTGCATATCGGGAGATAAATTAGACAGAACATCAACTATAGTACTATTCAAGCATGTTACTATGCGTATTGTATTGTAGCGAGATGTATCACCCAAGCTATACTACTCTAAACCATGACATTGACACCTAAGCTTTCCCCATCTGTTTCGATGAGTAGTAATATATATTTTTATCTTTTTATTATTTTTACCATTTCACTTTAGAATATACCTCTTGGTTTTAACAACACCATATTGTTTTCCTCGACTCTTTAATCCCTTTGTTTTATTTATAGCTTCTCACCAATTTGCTATATTAATTAAGGTGAGGACACTTGATAAATATAGCATATTGGTCTTTTAGGTAGACTCAATCAATGATGATTATTATTGCTAATGATTAAAGAACTGCTACTTATATGTAACACTTGTTTTATTTTATTTATTTTTGATTCTACTATTCCCTTCACTGTGAATGTAGAACTGGTCAGTATAAGCCTGGATTACTTTGAGAATGAAAAAACCAGCACTACAATACGCCATATTCTTTCTGTATGAAAGACACAAATGTCTCGTGCGAGGAGATCCGGAATTCATCGAGTGGCCGACCCCTGATGCTCGCTTAGAAAAAGATTTTACTT
>NW_027192204.1:769561-775164 GCF_041956535.1 Calcarisporiella thermophila
AAGTAAGAATTGTAATAAATTAATAAGGAGTTAAATCTTTCTCTCCAACTAAAAACCCCCGTCACAATATTCGAATAAAAGCTAAGCCCCAAAATTGATGGCTTGGTTTGATCCCAAATTAGGGTTTTTGCCAGCGGAGCTTAAAACTAGTTTATTAGGCGCTTGATTAACCTTGGAAAACAAGTACATAATATGCACTCCACTCACCAATCTTCTCAAAAAGGACACCCCGTTCGACTGGACACCCGAGTGCGACAGCGCCTTTAACCAACTCAAGCACGCTCTTACAACATCGCCAACCTTAAAAATTCCCGACCCTCAGACTCCCTTCGTCGTAGCGACAGACGCTTCCGACTTCGCAATTGGAGCCGCGCTGATGCAGCCCGACAAAGACAACGCGTTACAGCCGGTCGCCTTTGAATCAAGAAAAATGTTATAAGGAATATAAGGAAGGACACTTGGTTTTGCAAAGAAAAAATAAAGACAAGGTTTATTCTAAAGACAAAAAGGGAAATTGACTAAAGAAAACTAAGGGAAAAGTGACATTGCGTGATTCCTAAAACTAATTCTGACGAATGATCGTGTGTCTTAAATAATGTAAAAAGGCTAAAAGTATAACTAAGCTAAAGTGGGTTTCATGGGTAAATGCTTGTATTGTTCTCGGTGGATGGGTGTTGCTTGGTCTTTGATGGATCAAGGTCGATGCTAAGCAAAGGTTCTAAGGACATTGAACTTGGCTAAGTTCATTTCCTTACAAATGTCGCCAGCTGAAAGGAACTACACCACCCACGAGAAGGAACTCCTTGCCATTGTCGAGGCGCTTCGCGAATGGCGCGTCTACTTGCATGGAAAGCACTTCAAAATATATACCGACCACGCACCACTGCGATACCTCAACACACAGCCCACCCTGACGGGGAGACAAGCGCGATGGATGCAAACCCTCGAGAGCTACGACTACGAGATAATTTATCAGCCTGGCAAAAGCAACGTCGTAGCCGATGCACTGTCCAGAAGGCCGGACCTAACGATTAGCGCGATATCCACCTTGCAACCCCCTGAAGAATTCTTGACGGAAATCAAATCCAAGTATACTAATGACCTTATATTTAACGACCTAGTGAAACATCTGGGAGACCCCGACTTGCCAGTACCGCGAGAGCTAAATCATCTGATCAAGTACTACGAGCTGCGGGATGGATTACTCTACTACGGAGACGAGAAAGAAGAAAAAAATCGCCTTTGTATTCCAGAAGATCCGGGGATTCGAACGAAACTGCTTCAGGAGAACCATGATCTTGCAATAGCTGGACACTTGGGAGTGGAGAGAACTTATGAACGTATGCAACGCAACTTCTATTGGCCACGAATGATCGAGAGAGTCAAGAAGTACATAAGAAGCTGCGACACATGCCAAAGAACAAAAGCAAACAACCGAGCCCCAATAGGCCTGCTCCAACCATTATCTACACCATCCCAGCGCTGGCAGCAAATCTCTATGGACCTAATCACCCACCTACCAAAATCCAAAAGGGGTCACGACGCAATTATAGTATTCGTCGACAGGCTGTCCAAGATGGCTCACTTCGTCGCCACGAATACCACCGCCAACGCAGCCACCATTGCCAAAATATTCTTCGAGGTCATCTTTAGGCTCCATGGCATTCCACAAACTATTATATCAGACCGCGACCCTAGGTTCATCAGTAACTTCTGGAAATCGGTACACCAACTCCTGGGAACGAAACTGGCTCTGTCATCAGCATACCACCCAGAATCCGACGGCCAAACAGAGAGAACGAACAGAACGTTGGAACAGATGCTCCGAGCCTACGCTTCGTATCATCAAAACGACTGGGATGAGCACCTGGTAGCGGCCGAGTTCGCATACAACAATTCTAAACAATCCTCAACGCAAATGACTCCCTTTGAACTCAACTATGGACAACACCCACTCGCACCGACTAGCCTGCTGAACATGACCCAAAACCAGATCAATGTACCTGCCGCAGAGGAATTCCTACTTCGAATGTCTAATCTAATCAAGATCGCCTCGGACAACTTGACCACAGCAAAGGCAACTCAAGCTCAGTATGCAAATCAAAGCCGGCGAGAAGAAGAATTCAATGTTGGCGATAAAGTCATGCTATCCACCGCCAATATTAATCTCGTAAACCAAGCACGGCAAGCTACGAAGAAGCTCTCGCATAAGTACATTGGCCCATACGAGATCACTGAAAAAATATCTCCAGTTGCATACTTGAATAACGCCCAAGAATTAGTTACCGAGTACGAGGAACAAGCCAACAAAGAGGGGGAGCATTCTTAAGGTGGGGAGGGATGTAAGGAAACAGACCCGACACCTGTCACGACTACCAAATATTACCTAGTACCAGTGACACTTAATTAACCTGTGTAACAATTCTCCATTCTCGCCTGATCTTGTTTATCGCCTGATTTTTCTTTGATTCCTTTAAATAGACAACTACATGTTATTAAACCTTACCTTGTTTTTTACCTAGTTTTTGACCTTGTTCTTAACTCAGTTTTACCTTGTTTTACCTTGTTATTCTTATTATTTTATTATTATAAAAACCTTGTTCTCGTCTCATTACAGTGGGAACTTTTGGGAGTAGTGCGTCTTGCAGCTCCCTCTCGGAATCGCTCTCTGACCCACTATGAAGAATTTCGGGTTGGGAACTCATCTTAAACGGAAGTATCCAGCTCAAAACGGCCGAGGAACATCTCCTTGGTCGATTCATATTTATAGCAAAATCACGTTCAGATTATCGTACGATTTTTTTTTTGTTTACGTTTTCTTTATTCTTTGTACCAGCTCATTTTATCCAATAAATCGGCCTCATCCTGAAGCGTGGACTGCTGACAAAGTCCGCAGTCTATTACAAATTTATCAGTCTTACATCCCTGATTTGATCAAATTTCACTATGATTTATCGAGGTAAATCATTGTTTTATTTATGCTTTCTAACAAATTTCGTTATGATATTTTTTTGTAGGGTAAAGAAAACTAAGGAAAAAGTGGCATTGATTGATTCCTAAATAATAATTCAGACAAATGATCGTGTCTTAAATAATGTAAAAAAGGAAAAATATACAACTAAACTAAAGTGGGTTTTCATGAGAAAATACTTGTATTGTTCTTAGCGGATGAATGTTACTTTGCCTTGGATGGATCAAGGGCCTTGTTAAGCAAGGGTTCTAAGGACAATGAACTTGGCTAAGTTGATTCCCTTACACTTTCCGTATGTTTGCTTCACGCCAATTTTCTGTATGTGTTTCTGGGTTTATTCATTATCCCCGAATTTTAACTGGGGCGGTGCTCTACAGTTTATCCATAGTTTAGTTAACAATTTATTTACTCTTGATTTAGAATGGATCTGTGCGCTTATATCCTTATAAAAAGCTAATCTGTTCAATTTACATTAACTCTTTGTATAAATTGGAATTGACTCAAGTATATAATAAGGGAACGGTATCGTAGTCTAACCGCTAAACAGTGAGTATGAATGTATAAGAATATCTAAGAGGGATAATCCTTACTTCAATACCCTATCACTTTGACTAACAGAGACGTTGATAGGGCAAAATACATTCATACTTGTCATTTTATTGGTGGCGATTGGCAATACGGCTATATCTGCAGTTTTCAGACGTATAAGATATGAATATCGGCTAAAACCTATAAAATATAAGGAAAAGAGTTCAATAAATATATAGAATTTTGATTAAGAATAAAAGCAGAATAGGGTGAGGACACATAATACTTAAGATCATATCCATCTCTTCAATATAAAACCTTTTTTTCTCTTCTAAATAAGATCCTAATGGTTGAAACTGTTACAATAGCAGCAATAATCATCATCCCATCAGCGACTTTTCCCCGAAAGCTCAACTGGCACGGCATCCCACCATATTGCATGTAGATTAGCACATGTGAAACGTTCTGTCCTGACAAAAATAGTGGCAGGATCAACCACCACACCGATCCCTACTCCCACCAAAGATTTCAGATGTTGTTGGTCTGCTCCGTCCCCAGGAAGTATAGCAACCATGCACCCGTGGTGCAATGCGTAAGCCAATACCGACATCTGTGCAGCACCACAGCTATGAACATAGGCTATGGTTGGTCTAGGTCCATGGGTTGGCGGTATGTACGGTTTCCAAACTGGGAACTCCTCTGAATCTCCATCGGTTGCTGCTACGCTCATAAACCAACCGCCTCTCAGTTTTTTGACGGCGTAAGCTAACAGGTGCTCGCGCCATGTTTGTTTAACAGCAGCTTGAACTATAAAGGATGAATCACCCATATCAGATGCCTCATCAGACGCGCCAGGTGCGAAGTGTAGATGGCTAGGTGTTACTATCATGCCAATATCCGCACCTCTTTTAAGGGCTGATTCTGTTGGCACTAGAGAAGACATTCCTAGAATGAGCCCAAGTGTTGAATTACCGCAGAAAAATTCTTCTATGGTGCATTGAGACTGAGTTACGCAGCGGTCATCCTCTGCCGCTAATGTACAGTGGATGGTTTGGCGGCTACGGGCCCAGCGGCACCAACCCATATAGACACCCCGTACCCACGTTGGTCTGGCTTCACTGGTATTTACAGGTAGGCTTGGACGCTTATTTCGGTGCCTTTCTGCCAATGAACAATTCCATAGTCGCTTCATTGTACCACAAACTGTGCCCTTGGATGAGAGTTCATAGGCGATTGGATTTCGCCAGGTGTCTAAATCAGCCATCCATCCAAATGATTGCCAAACTTCAGCGCTGTGTCCACGCGTATTAATTACTGCGCCAGTTCCAAGGGCCATAATGGCAATTTTAGCCCAGTGTATTTTGTTGGATGATGTCCTATCAGCATGTAGGGGGCATGGAATATTAATATCCACCCGTCGACCTGTGAGTAACTCCAATCGGGATGCAAGTTCTCTGAATGGATCTTGCTTGCCACAAACCCCTTTCATCGCAAATATTAAGAGGCGGATAGCCAATCCTTGCTCCAGAAGAGGCCGAAGCAGAACATCTACAAGAAACCATGGTATGTTGCTCACCAGAACTCGTAGCTCTTTTGTTTTCTTTTCAATTCTCTCCTCATCTCTGGCGAGAATAAGCTTATAACAGACCAGCAGAGATGTATGCACTGCCTCTGCTATAGTTACCACTCGTTGTGATCCCTCTAGCTGCCTTAATCCAACACTTACTGCCCTTCCACCAGAACTTGCAGCTATCACTCTTTGTAGAGCAAAACATTGGGCCTTCAACTTACCAATTGTAGCAAGGAGCAAATTCAGTGTGGGTGCTGTCGCATGTGCCACACTAGGACTCACTTCATAATGTCCTGCTATTGACAGCGCTTGTAGGTAACCGGCTAAAGGCTCTGAACAAATCAGACGTTGCGATCCGAGTAGCCCAAAATGCCCTGTTGCATGCTCAATGAATTGCTCGGTTATCCATGCTCCAGGTCGGAGCGTTCCCTGCGTGATTGCAATGACGGCCCACTTTCCGACGTCTCTTACTCCTCGATCAGATACCCACCACTTCAATGTATCTGACTCATTCAAGCACTCGGTCAACCATGA
>NW_027192204.1:777755-781212 GCF_041956535.1 Calcarisporiella thermophila
AGCGCTTCCTCGGGCTCTAAGGAGAGAAGCGCGCCCGAGATATCGGCATTTACAGCTCTATCCCTGCGGTAATATAGGTCGAAAGTCGTGGTGGAAGACCAATTCCCTATTGCGACCACTGTGTCTACATTGAACATTCGTAGAGCGAGGGTGGCTCCTGTTTTCCGCGCGTCGTGGGCTCTTGCGTCGGGTGAGGCGATTGCGAAGATTGTTTTGATCCATCACGAAATCGTTGCGGGCCTCGCAGGGCGAGCAATTCCAGGGCAGAGGAATACCTCTGAGCCTTGTTGCAGTTTACCCTGCTCTTGCCAGCGCCTCCTATATTCAACAAAGCACTCTACTGGACCGAGGTTGGTGTCTGGGAATCGATGGACATGGAAGGGTTTTACGATGCGCCGATTTCTTCTCGTTTCCTTCGGTGCTATTATCTTCCCCTTCATCATTGTTTCTCCGATCGCGATCGACTGAAGGTCCATGCGTGCTAGATCGGATACTCTAGAAAAGGTGACTACCGCCAGGAGCCACGCCAACTTGTAAGTAAGGTTGCGCAGGGATAGTTCAGTGTTGGGCGTTCCTCTGAGATGTTACAGAATCGGGGTGATGTCGATAGGGCCTTCCGCCAGGTTTAAGGGGGGTGCCAATCTGTCTACTGCCCTAAGGAATCTAGCGACGATGGAATCGAGATGAGATGGATGGCTTGTCTGTAGTTCCCCGATGGCTGAGCGATATAGATGGCTGGAATCCGCCGATTTTCCCTGTGCGTATTGGCTTGCCAGGAAATTAGCGATTACCACCGCAGGAGCGAGGAAAGGAGGCACGTCGTTTGCTTTGCACCACACGAACCACTTCTTCTGCGCCGAAAAGTAACTCTTGCGCTTCCCCGCCTTTTCGTGGTCCCTTAGTATGACATTTTGCGCTTCTAAGGATAAGTGTAATGATTTGACTTTAGGTATTTTTCTTATCTCTTATCTTCACAGCAAATTGGAATATTTTACCTTAGATAGATAGTTTTAGTTTTGTGATTTTACGCCAGTTTTACATTGACCATTTTACGCCAACTTGTATTATTTAAAGAATGTTTTCGGAAGTTCATAAATAGTCCTTGATTTTTTTGTAAAGAAAAAATTCATCAATCTTTTTCTTCTTGACTTACTTGATTTGGAATCTTTGGAACTCCGATCCCTCCAGAACTCGAGAAATCTTACAATAAGCCTTGCGAACGCAATTCTTCCCTGAGATGCGCCAAGCTGTCAAAAATCACGACTTGATCTTGAGGGGGTGTCTCGTTAGGGGAGTGGTTAGCTGGATCGCTTTCCTCGGTATTCTGACTGGCTTCGCTATGCTCAGCTGTTGCAGTAGGGGGAACCAGGGAGCTGATGGCCAGTGCGGGGTCACCAGCGTCAGCTTGACCTGTTCCAGCAACACTTTGCGTAAGACCCGTGCTATCAGAGCCCACGGAGGATTGGCATATGGGTTCTGCTCTTTGCTCCAATCCTGCATTAGGGCATCCGTTGTAACAGGGTTCGAATGGTAGACGAAGATCTTTATAAAAATAGAAGATCGGTGAGGAACAACAAAATAGATTGAATGAGTATATATATATATATATATATGAAAAATAGGAAATCAACTAATATGACATAATCTGGCTTTTACAAAGGCTGACTAAAGATGCAGCTTTTATAAAACCATAAAACAAATATTAAAAAGGTAATAATAATAAGCCTAAAATAAGTATGATGAATGAAATTAACCGTCACATAGTGAAAATAAGCCGTCCTGTTACACGGTGTTTGCCCGAGCTCTTCGATATGACGAAGATGTTGGAGACTATTCCTGGGGCGTCCCGTGGGACTTCCTCTATAGCCTGTTTCTCCAATAGTGATCTCACCTCCTCGGAAATGGCCTTCATGCCCTGGTGGTCGACTGGGAGTCTCTTTGGAGGAGATGGTTGAACCTCGGCTCCTTCCAGAATTGGATTTTGTAACCTTCTCTGATTATCTTGCGTATCCATAGAGGAGCGGGGATTCCTCGCCACGCGTTTCTGTATTTTCGCAAACGTCCCCCGACCGGTACGCGTGGCTCTACCTGTCGTGGGCTTGCGTCGGAAGCTAAACATTGGACGGGGAGGGCTGTTTTGCCCCACCCGTCTTTTTCCAGTATTTTGCTCTGTTCGACGAAGTGACTTGTGGTTGCTGTGCCGGGATTTGTGGTGGCTCCTCCTGGCGCGAGGTTTTTCGCCGCCTCTGTGAGCGATTCCGCTCCTTTTTATGTGCTGCTAAATCTTCACACAATTCTATCTCGTCGATGACGAAATTTCTCCCCAATCTTTCGTGCAGTACAGCAGTAGGATGAGAAGTTGGATGAGAAGCCTTCTCCGCTGGGTCCAGCTTTCTCTACTTAAGATGGAGGCCATATATTCTTTGATTGCTTTATCTAAGGCCACTAATTCGTCTTTGATTATATGGAATGAATCTACCGGTACTTAGGGTGATAATTTTTGAATTGTATCTAATCTCACCTTTATGGCCTTACTAAATGAAAAGCATTCAAATAGAAGCCACCTACATGTTTGGCTCCCCACGTAATGAAGGTCTATATATCTAGATGATCTCGCATATACTTAAGATTGGTTGCAGCTCCATAGGTTAAAGCCGAAGTTTATATGTACACCATTTTCCCAACACCGATATCAAATCACTTACGCATACTTTCGGAAAAACAAGAAAGTGTTGCTCCTTCGACACCTCAAGATTGGCCTGTATAAGAATACTCCTGGCGCTAAAGTAAAATTCAAGGAGGATAATAATGTCAATATATCCATTACAGGAATAACCGATGCATTGAATAGAATTAGAGCGAATTCAAGATTGCACAGAAAAAGATCTCCGTTTAAAACTAGATATGAAAATCGCCGCATTACTGCTTCCCGGAAATACAGAATTTGGATCTTGAAAAAATTGGGGGCGTTTAATATGCCTGGACGAGAGTATATATATATTCCTCATGTAGAAAATAATACAAGTGAATGCTTCCAGAAAATCCCTTATGAAATCAGCATCTGAAGAAAAAATTATGATATATAAATATAGGGTCGATAAGAGGAGTTAGTGCTCACTCTCCAGGATATCAATTAACGTGCCATTTCATGTTGGAATCAAATATAAATGTTCACCAGAAGATAACAGTTAAAATAATCATTTGCACTGACCTAACTCCAATGGAGTTCATTGTTTCCTCTATTTGTTAAATAGCGAATTACTAGTTATTAGGTCATTCGATGACGTAATCATATATACGGAAGAAGGCGATCAACCTATGATGGGGCAATTGTGGAATTTTCGTCTTTGAGATCTCTCTCACAACCATCAATATGAAAATCACTGACATACCATGTGAGAACTATAAGCTGAGAATCAACGTGACGCCAACCAATCAAGTAAGGCTGAGACAAAAT